>NW_004949096.1:12767807-12795907 GCF_000317375.1 Microtus ochrogaster | reverse complement strand
ACTATCCTGAGTGAGGTAAGCCAGACCCAAAAAGAGGAACATGGGATGTACTCACTCATATTTGGTTTCTAGCCATAAATAAAGGAAAGTGAGCTTATAATTCGCGATCCTAATTGTTTTTATAATCAGTGCAACCCACAGTTCGCCAAGTTTAAAATCTAAAGATGTGTGTGTGGTTTATTTGTAAGTTACTGTGGAGTGATGGGTATGCTGCTCACGGAAGGTGTCAGGAGGCTTAGTGCTTCCTTTATGACTCCCTGTCCTTCAGAAAAGGCATTTTCCCTTTCTGCCTACTCATTGCAGAAGAGTCAAATAAATCTCCTGATTGTTATGTTACAGATAGCTGTAAGATATTTCGCAGACTCATTTCCTTAAAATAATGGAAATGATTTGGTAGGGAGAATTGCACATTTACCATCCAAGTCAGAAGAACAGCTAGGAATACTGTCCAAAGAATGTGTCTGTTGGCTTCCAGGGTATCTTAAACAGGTCACTCAAGCTCAGACCTGAGTCCTGGGCTTGGCTTGTAGCATGAAACGATAATGAAATGCTTTCCTTAAGAACTCTTCAGTTAAGCCCTTTTAGAGAATAAAGTGACTAATAGGATTTTCTCTTCACTCCATTATCTGGCCTGCATCACTGGAATGTCAAAAGAGATGCAATCTTGTTATCTTGTGAAGAACCAACTGGTGGGGATTTTAACTTTCACTGACTTCTTTGGTCTGAGATTTATTTTGGTTGTTAGTAACCACTTTGTATTTTCTTGAGCTGACCCAACCCTTATCTGCCCACATTATAAAATCTGGCACTTTGTGATGTTGCTTTTCCTCACCATATTTTAGAACTTCTAAGTGTACCTACTAAAAAAGAAAACATTACATCTACTCTCCTTGAAAAATGAAAAGAATAATTATAAATTCTGGATACCTGTTTATAACCTAGGTTCAATAATTTGAGATTACTTAAATTTTCTTCAAAATCTGCATGACTATGCATATCTCAGCACAGAATGTAGCACTTTACAATTTTGTCATGCTGTTATTAAACATGACTCCATCCAACTGCTTCTTCATTACTTAATATAAATGATGCTGATTTTTTATTTTATATTCATTAAAATAACATGGAAATAAATCATTAGTCTTTCCTTTCTAATAAAATTGAAAATAAACTCAGGTTCTGAAAACTAATAGGGTAATCATACATTTTCTAAAAATTCCATTTAATTTCTTTTAGGTGATGTAAATACTTATGTACTCAATCCAGATAAAGTACCAACTACAGAAAATCCACCCAATTGTATCTTAGAAAACCAACAGGTAGATTGGAGTTAACATACAGGGGCAAGGATGACTCAAAGCACTTGCATCACCAAAAATGCCCAGTCAACACAGGTATCTTAGTTACATGTACAAAAGTAGCTTGGGGAAGAAAGGGTTTATTCCATTCACACTTCCACATAACAGTTCATCATCAAAAGCAGTGAGGCAGTGTCACAGTCAGGATTTTGATAACTGTGAAGGACACCATGGCCATGACAACTCTATAAATGAAAACATTTAATCGGAGTGGCTCCCTAACAATTTTAGAGGTACAGTTAATTATCATCAAGGCAGGGAGTATGCTAGTATGCAGGCAGAAATGGTGCTGGAGTAGTAGCTGAGAGTCCTACACCCAGTGTTATCCTGAGCATAGCAAACTTCAATGCCTGTCCCAACAATGACATGCTTCCAACAAGGCCATACTCACTCCAACAAAGCCACACCTACAAATAGTACCATTCGGCGGTGGTGGCGCACGCCTTTAATCCCAGCACTCGGGAGGCAGAGGCAGGCAGATCTCTGTGAGTTCGAGACCAGCCTGGTCTACAGAGCTAGTTCCAGGACAGGCTCCAAAGCCACAGAGAAACCCTGTCTCGAAAAACCAAAAAAAAAAAAAAAAAAAAAAAATAGTACCATTCGCTATGAGATTATAGAGGCAGTTATATTTAAACCACCACAGGCAGAGACTCAAGCAGGCCTGGAATCTGGAGCCAAGAGATGATGCAGATGCCATGAAAGTGTAGTAGAAATCATAAAATCCCAAAGACAGATATTGGAATTCAAGCTGAAGATCAAAAAAGCGAAACAGCCAAGCCACTAGAGAAATCTTACCTCTACCAATGCTAGGCGACAGCAGACTGAGCCCTGAGCCTTTGTGTCCTCCTGTCTTATATTTCCCTCTAGCACTAGGAGTAAAGGTATATGATTCCTTAGTACTGAGATTAAAGGTGTGAGCCACCACTACCTGGATCCATTTATGCACTGATCTTGTATAGTCCAGGGTTGCATTGAACTCAGAGATCCATCTGCTGTTATCTACTAAATCTTGGGATCAAAAGTGTGTGCTACCAGTGTCTGGCCTCTTGTGGCTTAGTTTTGTTCTCTTATTTTCAGGAAAGCTTTATTTAACAAAATATAAATGAAATATCACTATTTGAAGGACTGCTGCTTACTGACTTGCTTCACACGTGTTGCTCAGCTTGCTTTCTTAAAGAACCAAAGACTACCAGTTCAGCTATGATGCTACCCAAAATAGAATTGGTCCTCCCCCCTTCAATCACTAATTAAGAACATTCAATATAGACTTGGCTTGAATCAGTTTTGTCTCTGTCTCGGTCTCTATGTCTCTCTGTGTGTCTGTCTTTTTTTTCTCTCTCTCTCTAATTAAATTTATTTGTTTATTTTACATCTCAAACACAGATTTTCCTCTCTCCTCTTCTCTCATTTCCTCCTCTGACTCTCCTCTGCTCCATTCCCAATCCACTCTTCCTCAGGTTCTGTTCAGAAAAAGGCAGGCTTCTCATGGATATCAATAAAACATGGCATATCAAGTTGTGTTAGGACTAAGCACCCCCTTTTGTATCTTGTATCAGATTCCAGACAGATCTTATGGAGGCATTGTCTTAATTGAGACTCACTCCTCGCTAATGACTAACTTGTATCAAACTGAAATAAAATTAGCCACTGCAATGGCTATTTTTTTTTCCACTGGAATTCTGGGCCAAACTTGCAGACAGCTCCACTGAAGAGAATATTCTCCCCACAGCAATTGCTTTATAACCTTAGGGATGGACCTTTTAAGCTGTATTTTCTAGAACTTTCCCAGTCTAGAATACTATATTTCATTCACTTTCTTAGTCTTACGAATTTCCTTTCTCATTTCAGAATGGAATGTTTCCTTTTTAGGGGGTATATAGAGTTTATTCAGTGGGTATTAGGAGGATATAAACATAGGAGGGTTATGGAGGGAACAGAGAAAAGGAAAAAGAGAGAGATAGAGGGACAGAGAAAGAGAAAAAAGAGGAAAGGGAGAGGAGGAGAAGGCAGACTGTCTCGTCAGAAGAAAAAGGGACAGACAGAATATGGAATGTTTCAATTCAGATGAAATAGCTAAAGAATAGTAAAGAGTGCCTTTAAATCCTTCACTTCAAGATGTCTTTAACAGCATAGGAATAAGGAAAGAGAGGCTGCAATTGAGTGAAGGATGTAGTAAAGACTAAGCCTTTTTCAGGTTGTGAAAATCCTGTTGCTGGAATGCAGATATTGTTAAGAGTTCATTTATTCATCCAAATATCATTAACTGGGTAGCAACTTAGGTGAGAAAAATGCCACATCAAGTAAAATAAATAAGGTCTTGTCTTTTACCACAGCATTACAGATGTAAAAGGAACATGAAACTTATCAGAAATAAACACCAAGTGTGACTATAACAAAGTCACATTACAAAACACTTTTGTACAGCACCAGGCTCTGACCAGTCCAGTTGAAGAGAGGGAGGAGGGAATAAATAAATAATATCATTATAGTTAAATCCACAGAGACAGCTGAACCTAGCTCCCGGGAACTCATGGACTCTAGACCGGCAGCTGGGAGCCTACATGGGACTAAACTAGGCCCTCTGAATGTGGGTGACAGTTGTATAGCTTGGTCTATTTGAGGGGCTCCTGGCAGTGGGACCAGGATCCATCTCTGATGCATGAGCTGACTTTCTGAATCCCATCCCCTATGGCTGGATTCTTTGTTCAGCCTTGATGCAGCAGAGAGTGGCTTGGTCCTGCCTCACTTAATGTGTCAGCCTTTGTTGACTCCCTACGACTTACTCTTTTGGAGGAGTGGATGGGGAATGGGCTAGTGGAAGGTCGGGAGAAGTAGGAGGAAGGGGGAGGGGAAACTGTGGTTGGTGTATAAAATGAATAAAATTAAAAAAAAATAAGAAAATAACAATATAAACCAGAACACTTTCCAAAAGTAGGATGCAGGGAGCTAAGGTAGACTGAGAATATAGACACTATCATTCATGGTAAGTAGCTTTGAAAAAAAATACATGAAACAGGAAAGAAAATGATAGAGAACACATGATGTTATCATTATACTGGCCTGCCCCATCACCCTGGTACTCTGTCCCTTTAAGAGATAAGGTCCGCCTACTCCCAATTCTCCCACCTCTCTCTTCTGTTCCTTTCCTCTTTCTCCATTCTTCCTCTAAAGAGGCAGCCTATGCCACTTCTTCTCCCACTTTCCTCTTTCTTCTCTTTTCTTGTCCCTTTATTTTTTTTTCTCTCTCCCATACCCTTACCCTTTCATACCCTCCAATACCCACTAAATAATCTCTATACCCAAGCTCACTCCACGTGGGGTATCTGTCTGTCTCTCACCTGTCTGGGCCTCTTCCACCGGCAGGGGCACCTGCCAGGGTAACCGATGTACCATAAACATAACATTGGTGCATGACTAAGCCAGGCTCTCTCTCGGTGTTCCCTTCTGCTCGAGAGCAAATGGCTGAGGCACATGGGGATCCTGGATCCAGGCTTGGTACTGTTAGACTCCAGCTACAAATCAGTAGGATTCGCTTCCCACCTCACCTCTGGCCATTTTTCTATGACTGAGGGTACGTCTTAGCTGTGAGTTCTTGCTTTGGGGCTTTGCTCCAAAAGACCTAGTACTGGTCACCCACAGCCTCGAGGACTCAGAGTCCCCAGTCCCTCCCTTTGTGCTTGGTGGACTGCAAGGGGCAGTTTGTGTCAATCATGTCTGGTCTTCCCTTAGTCTCTGGGATGCCAAGGCTACAGACTTAAAACCTTCTCACCTACTCATGAAAAACTGTGCTACTCCAACCCTTTAAATAACAACCTAAACTCGGTGCCTAATGGCAAATGCCAATGTGGAAGCTTTCTAATTTCTGTCAGCAAACAGGTAGATGTAAAATTTTCTGTTCAGCCATACTGTCTCATACCTATCTTCTCTCCCCCATGCAAAAATCTCTCTCCTACCCCATTTCTGCCACTGCTACTGCTATGGGTCCCACAAGAACCGGCCAAACTGGTCAGGTCCATGAGGCAGCTGTTTCAGTCCAAGCTCTCACTTCCTGTGCCCACCATGGGAGAATTCTATTTCAAGTATAAAAGACTGTGTGAAGCCAGTAGTGGTGCCACATGCCTTTAATCTCTCGAAAGAAAGAATATGTGAATGGTATGACCAAAGGGATGTGACTCTGCTTTAAATGTGTGTTCTCTGTGTCTTATATGTCTATCTTGTTATTTCTATCTGTATAAAATCCCTATGGATTTTCCATGCTTTGCATGGCATATTGCTGTCATCTTTGTTACTGACAAGTTCCACGGTTCCTCTGTGCTTTGTACTATGTGACCTCAGCACCATCTTTGTTATGGTCAACCAGCCATGTGTTTGAGGTTATGAGGAGGAGCCACAGACTCAGTGAGGTTCCTCCCCTAGTCAGCTTGCCCAGTTACAGTCAACTATAGTAGCAGTTTGGCTGCCCCAGGTACATGACCTGCCACCAGCTACCTTAAAAGCCATTAGCTATGCTTTTACACTTTAAGGCATTAGCTATTGTGTGTTTACTGAAGATCCACCTTGGCAGGATCCACTGAAGTGTTCATTTCACACGGAGACCACTTCTGCAGTTCCAGTTAACTCACGCCAACTCTGCTTTAAAATATATTCTATATAACGATAAAAATTTAAAGTTATAAAGATCTATTCCAGATTAACAAAAGCTAATTTATAGCCTTTCCTATAAGCTATTCTCCACTATTGTAAGTTTTATTGTTAAGCTTCTGTTGCAAACAGTTTTTTCTTGTCTTTCACAAGTATTGTAGTCATAACTTATCTATACCTTATAAACAGCCCTCAAGTGCTAAGAAAACAGGGGAATATGGTGTTTAAGTGTTTAATTTTAAAAGGCTTTTCATAACAGAGAAACAGGTTGGCTCCTGACAGCACCACCCCATTTCCTCCAAAGAATACAGAAGACAGATGGGCACAGAACAATGTCCATCCGCAATTCACTTCATCAAGTGAAAGCAGACTCCAGACAGTGGACGCATTGACTGGAATGGATGGTCTATCTGTGCAGGGCAAGGTAGGCTTGTCTTCCTACAGATTCCTAACCCACAGGATTGAAGCCTGGCAGGCTCTATGCTAATAGCAAAAGGCAAATACAGCCCTGAAAGCCTCTGCCCTCAATGACCATGGAGGACCCTGAGGAGTGCCTCTAGGTAGCCAATCAAGTAAGTTCTCTGTCAGTTTTTAAATCAATAGCTCAAGTCAAATTTGTCCTTTTCAAAAATCTCTGATGCAGTTTGGCACCTGAGAGGTTTTGCCGGTTTAAAAAGGATAACTTCATAAAGCAAATTTCAGGATAACCTCTTACCATGTCTAATAAAAGGTGTTTTAAGATGCAAAGCTCAAACCAAGGAGGTGTTTTAAGGTATAAGCTATGTACCTACAAGTTATGAAGGTTTGATGACAAATGCAAGTTATCAGATTTCTCTCTCATTATGCTGCCATTCATAACATTAGCAATAAAGAGCTGATAAACTATGAATCTAACTTTGGCAGAGAACTACCACTGCTATACTACCAGATCAAGATTTCAAATTCTCTTTGGTCATTTTCTAAAGATAGTTTTCATTGTGGAAAAACATATCTCACATTCTGGCCATAAATGTGCTACTGTTTATACAATATATGTGTCTAAAATTTATGTTTTCACCAACTCAAAAGAATTCTTCTGAGTTTTAGCAAGCCAAATTGAAGGATATACCTTAAACAGGTCAGATACACCTCTACCTCAATTACTAGACCCTATGATCACAAATATTCCTATCTTTTTCCTGGTCCTGACACCCTCTTACTCAGGACCTAAAGAAATATTTTTCCTTCCTAAATTTAACCTTGTCCTCTGCTCTGCCAAAACTTTGCCAGACCCAATGGACACTGGACAGTTCCACACCACAATCCTGGACAGGACTGAAGCAACCAGCTACCCTGTGACAGGCATCCCAGTTTTCTCATGTCACCAAAACTTTTATTATAAGAAAAGGATGGGAATATTATAGTTATAGTTATGCTGACCTACCCTATCACCTGGATACCTTGTTTCTTGCTCTGCCCATTCCCAATCTCCCCCTTCCCACCAAGGCAAGCTATTCTCAAGCCTCCTTTATTCTTTTCTCTGTTTGTCCATTCTTTTTCTGAATAGGCAGAGGTTGCCTCTTCCTTCTGCCGTCTTTTCTCTTTCCTCCCTCTCCCCGTCTCTTTCTCCTATACTCCCTACTTTTCCATACACACCCTCTCTCCCCTTACACACAAAATAAATTCTGTACTCCAGCTCTCCCGACATGGCGTATCTGTCTATCTTCCACCCACCATGCTCTCTCCCACCTGCAGTGGCACTTTCTACATCATCCATGCTCATAATACATAAATCATAACACATGACATAGAAATCATCCAGGCATGTCTGAGAGATGCTTTGATCTGAATAAAGATACGAAAGGTATAAAAATGCCTTGGAAAATTGTGAAAGTTCATGTAAGATCATATTTTTAAAATTATGCAATAAATAACAGAAGAGTCAATGAAGCTGCTTTTCTGAAATAATGATAAGAATCAAATTCTAAAAAAAATGATGAGTTTCTCTGTGGAGTTGGTTTCAGAGAATGGAAAGAGGAGGGACATCAATTAGAAAACTACTAAAGTTGCCTAGTTAGAAGACTGATCTTACGGAGCTGGAGAGATGGCTCAGTGATTAAGAGCATTGCCTGCTTTTCTAAAGGTCCTGAGTTCAATTCCCAGCAATCTGTAATGAGGTCTGGTGCCCTCTTCTGGCCTGCAGGCATACATGCAGACAGAATATTGCATATGTAATAAATAAATATTTATTATAATAAATAAAATAAATAAATATGAATATAAATAAAATAAACAAATATTTTTAAAAAGGAAGACTGATCTTACTAAGACAACTATATTGCTGGGGAAGAGGAAGTGATTCTTTTAGATCCTCTTTCTGTCACAAGTGGCATTGTTGATGTCAAGGCCCCACCCCCAAATTATGGTGAGTATAAGAATATAGGCAGGAAATCTGCCACCTTACTACTATCAGTTCAAGTTCAAAGTCATTGTCATTTCTCACTGAAGTCTTGGAACCTTAGTGCCTCTAGTGACCCTGTCAGAAGCATCCCTTGCTCTTACACATATTTCTGCAGATACCAGTTAAAGTGACTCTGAAATGTAAGCCTGGCCAGGTTTATTTTTTTATATACAAAACTCTGAGAAGTTTTTTCAAGCAGAGAAAGGTTCAAGTACCTAGAAGGAAGAGCCTGGACGTCTCACCACAAGCAATGTTCCCTTTCTTATCCTCTATCTCCTTTTACTTCAAAGTCTCCAGCTACTGTGTCCTTTCTGCTCATTCTCAAACAGAAGTGTTCACACCTCAGTGTCTTTGTCTTGGCTTGAATATTTTCTCAGTCTAGGACTCTCTCCCCCTGATAAGGCTGGAACACTTACAACTTTTTCATTTCCAAACTGAAATGTAGTGATTAGCTCGGCTTGATAATGCTTGAAACTGGAAGTAGTCCCAGTTTCTTTACCTCATTCAGGGTAACGTCCCTAACTTTATTATGCCAGTATATTGTGTTGTGAATATCTTAGACTAATCTATGGTACTCATTTTATGCATAGGAACAACTTTTTGCACACAGCAAGTCTTCACAAAATATTTCCTGAAAGTAAGATATATAAATTGGAAGAAAAGGAACATTAATGTTCTTAATATTAGTAGTGAAGCTATTTTATATTGCATAATTTTGTGAAACATGAGATTTAATATTTAATATTAATATACATTTTTTAAACAAATTAATTTAGCATGCAAATTAATGTGTTTCATTTTGACAATTTCATGAATATGTGACAGTGTACTTTGTTATTATTTATTCTGAATCACTGAGCTTCCACATGGCCAATGCTTCTCTGTTTGGTTCCTTTCTTCATTTAGGCACTGTCTCCTGATATAGTGTCACATGTATTCTTGATACTCACATTATCCCATCCCTTGAGGTTTCTCCCTCTTCTATCTCAATTCTCTACATAATTTCATGGTTTATACATACATACACAAAAAGTACACACATACACAATTTTAAAACTAGGTACACATATGAACATACACAAAATATACATGTTTGTATAAATATTTACATAAAATATATACATAAAAATTAAAATATAAAAATATACATTTATAAAAATCTATGTTCAAAAATTGATGTGTTTGTCTTTCGAGTCCACCTTATGTCACTCAACCTCATGAATTGCAGATCTAGCATTTTCATATAAATCTCACAATTTCCTTTTCATTCTTCCTATATAAGATGACATCATTTGTGTGTACCATAATTTCTTATCTATTCTTTTGCAATGGACATTGAGTCTTGTTATTGTGGACCATAGCACAGTAAAAATAGTTGGACAAGTATCTCTTTGGTACATTGACAAAAAGTCCTTTAAGTATATACTCAAGAGTGATGGGGTCATATAATCCTTCTATTTTTCTGTATTGAGATAAAACAGCATTGGTTTATGAAGTGGCTTCTTCAGTCTATAAACCCCAATAGTAATGTAATAGAAATCCCCTTTCCCTATATACTTGCCATCATTGTTTTCTTGGTGATAGCCATTCTTGTGAGGAAATCTTTGAGATGAAACCTCAAAGCAATTTTACTTTCTGTTTCCTTCCTTCTTTCCTTCCTTCTTTCCTTCCTTCTTTCCTTCCTTCCTTCCTTTCTTTTTTTTTTGATGGACAAAGATGTTGAACACTTAATTAAGTATGTGATAGCCATTTGTATTTTTTTCATGAATATTTGGTTCAGTTTGTTACACTAACTTATTGATTACATGACTTGTATTTTATGTGTTTAATTGTCACTGTTCTTTCCATATTCTAATGATAAAACTGTCTGGTTTCTTTATTTATAATTCCTCCCTATTCCATAGGTTGTTTTTGTATTCTCTTATTATTTTGTATCTTGTGCAGAGCTTTTTTTAATATCATGTAACCCAACATTTCGATTCTTTGGACCATTATCTATGCTACCAAGTCTGCTTCAGAAAACCCTTGCCTAAGGAATTCAAGACCATGAGGGGTTCATCCATTGAGACAGATTGCTTGAGCTCATCAACTCCAACTGGACTAGGAGTCAACTCTGAAGAGGGTTGACAGTTGGGGCAGACTGAGTGGCCAATGATAGTGACACTAGGATTTGTCTCTATGGCATGTACTGGCTTCTTGGTATCTTATTCTCTTTGGATGTAAGCCTTGCTCAACCTAGATGTGGTAGGGAGGGCCTTGGACTTTCCACAGGGTCGAGTGCATGGCCCTCTATTAAGATTGGAGGGGGATGGTGTGGCAGGTTCTGTGGAGGGAGTGGAAAGGGGAGTGGGGGGAGGGGAGAGAGTGGGAATTTGGATTGGTATTTTTCAGTAAAATAATAATAATAATAATAATAATAAAAGAAAACCCTATGCTTAAGTTTATAATAAGGTGTCAGAGATTTTTCTTGGAGTTTTTATAGTATTTTCTCATGGAAAATTTGTCTTCCTCCTTTTTTTGTTCCTTTTGTCTTATGTCTATAGCTAAGTCTTTAAGTAGTATATGAAATAAATCAACTTTAAAAAAATTTAGCCTAAGTTTGTTATAAATTATTATCCTAGACTATGCCCACATCAATTTTAGATGTAATTTTATGATAGTTTTTATTTAATTTTCTTTCTCTCTTTTTCTCTTTCTCTTTTTCTCTGAAAAAATCCTTAATAATACTGTTGATTTCAATCCATTCATAAATGGAACAAGAGAGTCAAAGCAGAGAATGTGATGAATCAACTATTTTTTAGATCACCTTTAAGACAATCCACTCTCAGGAAATAAAGCCTTCCAACTCAATTTCCTGTAAAAGAAGTAAGTTTTCCCCTGAATGAAATTATTTTCCGTTGTGGATGAGAGAAGACAGACAATTTTAATAGATACTGTCCCTCGATGACTCCACAATGTTTGCAGATTGCTTAGGAAATATGAATTTTAAGTTGAAGAAAGTCATTAGCAATAGAGGTATTTAGAAGAAGTAAAAGGGTAAAATGCACATTTAGCACAAAGAGGCAATCTCTTTACTCATAGCTCTGGGGTTATCAGGATGTCATTAGCAGCTCTTCACTACATAAATGTTTTCAAACAAAATAAGCTAAATGAGCAGCAAGGTGAACACGCTTCATTTCCAAACCATTACTTAGTGTTTCTTGAAAATTGCAAGGGAAGAAATGGGCCCATTTCAGTTCTTCCAAACATGGTAGACTCCAAATCTTCCATCTGCATCAAATCAAGTTCTGTTTTTACACAATTTTGATTTCATAGTATTTGAATCAAATACCGTTTTTAGAATCCTGTTGTTTAACACACGTTGCCATATATCTCTGTTTTGTTTTATTTCCCCCTGGAAAACTTACGAATTTTTGGTGAAAGTCTTTTTCACTCCTGAAAAAATGAGTTATTATTCCAGGAAGAAGATAAGAGATTTAATAAGAGGACACAAAGGAACCAGGCACTATTAACCTTCATTATTTTAAAGGAATGAGAAGATTCTCAGTAATGTGATCACTTGAACAATGTGTATTCACTAAATACCTATCAGATGCAGATACACACACACACACGGTTCAACATATGAAAATGTCAATGTAATCCACTATATAAAACAAACTGAAAGATAAAAAACATGATAATCTCATTAGATGCTGAAAAATCCTTTGGCAAAATCACTCCTTCATGATAAATGTATTGGAGAAATCAGGAACACAAGGAACATATCTAAACATAATAAAAGCAGTATATAGCAAGCCAACAGTAGACATCAAATTAAATGGAAAGAAACTCAAAGGAATTTCACTATAATAAGGAACAAGACAAGTCTGTTTGCTCTTGTCATATCTATTCAGTATAGTACTCAATGTTCTCGCTAGAGCAATAAGACAGTGAGAAGAGATAAAGGGGATACAAATTGGAAAGATAGAAGTCAACCTTTTGATATTTGCAGATGATATGATAGTATACATAAGTGACCCCAAAACTTCTCCTTCAGCTGATAAATACCTTCCATACTTAAAAAAGAATCAGTAGCGCTTATATATACAAATGATAAATGGGAGAAAGAAAGCAGAGAAACGACGCCCTTCACAATAGCCACAAAAATATAAAATATCTTGGCGTAACTCTAATCGAACAAATAAAAGAACCATATGACAAAAATTTTAAGTCTTTTGTAGTGTGATTTCTATGGAGGCCCAAAAATATGAGCCTATTTCCACCTTGACCAAAAGTCATAGAGTTGGACCTTACCTCTATGCCTCCAAGGTTATCGTGTTTCTTCCTCAAAGGTCTCACCTAGATTTAGATCAGAGAACTCTGCTTTCTCAAAGTTATTGTCAACAGGTATGGCTAGTAGCCAGACTTTGTATTCAGGAATAGAGAAGCAGATATGTTTTTTGCTCATACAAAAATCTAAGGATCCAACTAAGGTTCCAGTTCTCTTAAAGAGATAACATTGGATTCCACCCAGAGAGTAGTTTACCTACAGAATGTGTTGGTATAGGGTGTGAGCATGACGTCCTTTGTCCTAGCCACAGAATGTTTAACTATGAACATAGCCTGAGACCTTCAACTGGTCTGTTCATTTTCTTATATCATGTAAATGCAGATTTTTTATATCTTACTCCTACCTTTTGGGGTCAGGGGTATTTTTAGCTATTGGAAATTAAACACGAGTGATTTCAGTATTCACTGGAACTCCCTCCCAGTACTATTCTATGTTTCTCTGTTTTATTGTTTTCACATTTTCATACTCTTTACTTATATTTATAATCCTCCTGCACCTACCCTGGCAAGTGATATTTTTGTCAAGGCTGGGTGCCTGACAATTTTTAATTGGTCTTACTAGTAAAAACCCAGAGTCAGTTATTATGGGATAAAAGCTGATAGATCAGAGAAGCAGAGCAGCCAACTACTAGTTATTACCTCTAGAAACCTCAGACTGAATGGGGTACCCTGTCTCTACAAGTCCTCAGACTGAATATGTCTCCTGTCTCCTCACAGTTGGGGCAGGAGGGATGGTTCAGTGGTTAAGAGTACTGCCTGGTCTTCCAAATGGTCCCAAGTTCAATTTCCCACAACCACATGATGGCTCACGATCAGCTATAATGAGATCTGGTTTCCTTTTGAGGAAGATACTTGGTAAGTCATCCTCATCAACTTAGACCATGAAATACAATATGGATGAGTTCAACAGAATTGTCATATACAGGCTGCCCATGCATGTTTCAGCATTGCCAGGGCATACATTTTATTTCAATTTTTTTCTCCTCACAGCTTATATTATTCTCCCTGCCCAGCCATATCATTTACCAATGCTGGGATTAGAGGTGTGAGCCACCATTGCTTGACTCTGTTTCTCTTTAAAACCAAGTTAATCTTCTTCAGCACAAGGGAGGGGGGGGGCTTGAACTCAGAGAGATCCCACTGCCTCTGTCTCCTGATGCTGGGATTAAAGGTGTGTGCCATCACTGCCTGGACTCTATGACAAACTAGTGCAGGTAGCTCTGCACTCTGATCTACAGGCAAGTTTTATTTGTTAACACACAAAGGAAGTATCACCACAGTCTTTAAAGAAAGAAATCAAGGAAACTATCAGAAGATGGAAGGATCTCCCATTCCCATGCTAAAATGGCAATCTTACCAAAGCTTAACTACAGATAACTTCAATGCAATTCCCATCAAAATCCCACTACAATTCTTCATAGACCTCAAAATGCTGACTTAGGTCCTTTGTATGTATGTGACAATCATGTCGCTTTGTCTCTTAGTAAGGCTTCTAAAAATGAGAGCTGTCCCTCTACCTTAGGCATGTTCCCCATGCTGGGTTACCTGACCCATCTTTAACATAGGGGGAGGATTTGGTCCTGCCTTAACATGATGTGCCATGCTTTGTGTAAACCTGTAGGAAACCTGTACCTTTCTGGAAGATGGAGGAGGAATGGATGGGAATGTGGGTAAATGGGAAAGAAGAGGGGGTGGGAAGAGAGGAGGGAGAGAAAACTAGTTGGAATATAAAATAAATTATTTTTTATTTAAATAAAAATATTATTTAATGTATTAAAACATTTTTGTAGAGTTAGATATTTTCATATTTTTGAAATTTTGTTAATAGAAAAAATAATTCTGGGTATAGTATATATTTTTGCCTGAAATTTAATATGTTGCTCAAGTTAAGATATTAGATGTACAATGTTGCAATAGTTAGCATGATTTTACTTAGAAATAGACAAATTACAATTTAATATTTTTGATTGACATGAAAACAACTTATACTGGTTCAGTTTTTGTTTCTGTTGTTTCCATTTATCTTGATTTACTTTAAAAGATTTAATTTATTCATCTTTATTTCATCTGTCATTGATAGTTTATTCATATTTAATATAACAGTTATGTATCATCACAGAGTTTCAAATACAGTACAGAGAGAAATCCATGAGATCAGAGAGTAACAATTTGCCTGAATTCACTGAGGCATCTGGGTTCTATGTTTTATAATGTAAGGGGCTAAACTCATAGTCAGACCCTCACCAGATTTAAACAGTAAAGTTATGGAGATGTTGCTGAGTGCTTTGACTTCATCTTTTGAGATGTTTGCAGGAGAAATCAATCAAGACAATGCAGATGTATACTGTACATGTTCAAAAAGTCCTCTGTAGTAAAAGGCTGCTTGTTCATTTCCTGGCTGCCAAGACTCCTGAAATAAGCAACACAGAAACTATATTATTTAAATTACTGCTTGTCCCATTAGCCCTAGCTTCTTACTGGCTAACTTTTACATTTTAATTTAACAGATTCTATTAATCTGTTTATCTACATGTGGCTGTGGCTTACTGTGTATAGCTCTGGCGTCTGTCTCTGGTGAGGCTACATGGCTTCTCTGGACTCCACCCTTCTTTCTCCCATCATTCACTTTAGTTTCCCCACCTAGCTTTATACTACCCTGTCAGACCAAGCCAGTTTCTTCATTAACAAACGGTATTCACAGTATACAGAGGGGGATCCTATATCACTTCTCCATCATTTTTTAGGTTAGTTATTTCATTAAATTTAAATACTTTATATTTCATTAAATTCCCTTAAAGCACCATTTTAGAGTCTTTACATCATTTATATTATTGCGCATATATTTGTTTAATTAATATACCAAACATTTTCCAATCTGCAATTCATTTAACTAGTTTGAATATCAGGCGTCATCTTTTTCTCTCACATGTTTCTATTTGAGTGCTAAGTTGTATATGTTTTGAAAAGTGATTCAATGTATAGTTTTCTTCCTCTTATTTTCTGCTATGTTATTATAAGTTATATTTTAGGAACATGCTTAAATTGTAATATAAAATGGGAAAACATTCCTTCTCCTTTGCATTTCATATGAATAATTTGTTCTTACCTATTGGGAAAAATTGACTTGCTTATAAATTCATTTTGGACTGGAAACTTTAAAACTTCGTATTATCTGCCAAGTTTACTTCTTTATTTACAACAAAAGGCAAGGATAGAAGTATACACAGGGTTATATACATAAATCAGAAGGAAAACAGAGTGGTGATTTAGAAGGAGTGCACATTTGGGCAGAAAACACAAAAACATGAAAAGAGATTAATGTACAGAACCTTGGACATATGTGGAAACACATTTGCTAACACATACTTGCTGCCTCATATCTGCCTTGTACCTTCTTCCAATACTATCAGATGTATTTTATTGTCTCACATAAAATACAGGAAAAGTGAACTTCAAGACAGCATGACTTCATAACATCAGTAGTAAGTAAAAAAAAAAAAGAAAAATAAATTTTGTTTTACCTACTTCCCAAATGAGTATGTTTTTATAGTTCAATTGATTGATAGTATACATATAATGAAGCTTAAAAGAAAATAAGAGATGGTCAAGACAGCTGAAAACACAAGAATATGGAGCTAAATTTGTTGATTTCTATCTTACTTTTAGTTGTAAATAATTTCAACTGATATAGTTATAAATACTCTCTTAATTAATAGCACTGCTGCAGTTTGTTAGAAATTCAGTAATACTTTTCTCTTAATTCTCTCCTTAAAATCTGTAAGCCAGCAACTCCACTCTCATTCCTCACTTAAATAGTCTAGTGAAAACATGGCCACAGCTTAATTACACGTTCTTCATTTTGGATTTCTTTTTTTTTTTTTGATGGGGGCGTGGACAGGGTTTCTCTGGAATTCACTATGTAAAACAGTTTGCCCTTGAATTCAAAGAGATCCAATTGCCTCTGCCTCTCAAGTGCTGGGATTAGAGTTGTGTGTCCCCAGATCTGGCTAACTCTATTTTCTTGACCTGGTGGCCACTATCTTACATTTCTAAAGGTGAATATCCTTTAGACAACTGTCAATTGTAGGTTATTTCTCTGCCCTTGGGAAGTGTGAACTGTCTGCATTCAAAGCCTACTTATTTAGGACCTGTCATTTAGCTATCTTTTTGAACTTTAATAAATGGAAACATTGGCTCCCTCTCTTCACAATGAATAAGAGCATACATGCCTAACTTTGGTATGTATATTTGACAGTCAGCTAACAAACATGAACATGTTGCATAGAACAAGGTACTCTTGTACTGTTTCCAGTACCATCTATTTTACCTTGGTGTTCACAAGTTTTTGTACATTTTCAAGATATGTTTTTGTTTAACAAAAGAAGACCACTTAATTCCGTGACTGAATTTCACCTCTTGTTTGAAATGTCCCATACAAAGTATACATCTTAGGCAAATCTCTAGCCAATGAACCATATAAAACTGAGGTTGGTACTTTATATAAAACGCCATATCCTCTCATATCATGAGCTTCAGGATCATTATAAGGAATCCTCAATTCAGAAATTTATATCAAAAAATTCATCTGCATAGGGACAATTAAGTCCTTCGACTCATTGGATAAAGTATCCTCTTGATATGATGAAATCACAACAATATTCTTTCTTAACCTATCTATATAATGTACAGGTACATTTTGAAAATACCATGATGGAACATTGCTGCATACAGCAAAGGAACCTCGTTGATGTAAGTTTATAGACATCATGCAACAACGTACAATTTTATGGGTTTAAAAAAAACTGAAGTAATAATTCTAAGTAGACATTCATATTAAACATAAAAGCATTGAAAAAAACAAAAGGGGGTAATACTTTGTATTGAATCCAGAGCCTTCTAGGACTAGAGAAATATCCTGACATTGCGGTATAACCCCAGACTACTTCCTGCTGATTTGGGGGGCACTTTTCATCTTTGCGGGACTTGGAAAAGTTAGGGTGCTGGCCACCTCTGGCTGTTTCACTTCACTGTCCAGGCTCTGCGGAATCATCAGGCACCTAGTGGATATGGCAAAATGCTGTTTAAAGTGGATCTAAGTCAACTCCCTAGGGCTTAAAGCATGCGATCCTTTCCCACTACTACGCATCACCCAGACATGTTTGACAGTCGTGTGTCTCCAGACCTTTGACCAACAGCTGGTGACCATAGCTGATTAGGAATGGCCAGTGGGTTTCACAAAAGCATCCCAATGGGAGTAAACATAAACAATGACACAGTGAGCATGAAAAAGGAAGAGAAGTAAGAACCAAGAGTCTGTAATTCCTAGTGCCCCAGGAGTTCAGAGAGGGTCGATTACGAGATGGCACTGACAGCTCAAGGAGTCATCAAACAGAGCAGGGGCCAAGAGTTCTGAGCTTGAGAGAAACACAGTTATCTGGTACCAGGACTTTGAGTAAAGCCAGAAAGCAAGGAGAAGACAGCGTTTCAGAAATTTAGCCTCATATCCAGGAGAGTGGACAGAGGTGAGTAACCCCTCCAGAGATCCAATTGCCAATATTGAAGGAAAAGCAAAGCTGCCAGTGAACAAGAAAGCAAATTTGTTGCAGGAGGAAGTGGATCTATTGAAGTTGGAGCAGGAGGATAGGGTCCCAGTATGAGGTGATACCTTTTGTTGGGCTCTGTTCCTAGGCAAACATGCCACATGCATCAGAGTTAATGTGAGAGATTTTTGGGGGAGAGAGAGATTTCTCTCATCTATTAGGATCGCTGACAGAATGTTGAAAAGGTCCCATAAAGTATCAAGATATAAAGTGCCGGAAAGCAGATTTTTGTAGGCTTATTCCCCATGAGTGAGGCAGGAGATTCAATTGCTTATTATCAAGCAAGGATGATGAGAATGGCACCAGATGCCTGATGAGTCATAAGAAACTGAGGGGTGAAGACAAAAGGGGGGGCAAAGGACCCTGGACAGGGAGGAAAAGAGAAGTCCAGTGAGTGCTCATGCAAAGGATGGGTACTGAGGGCTTTGAGCTTGAAAGAGTCATGGTTGCCTGGTACCAGGGCTTAAAGAGCCTAAAAGGTGAAAATCCACACTAGAGAGAGAAATCCTAACTTGTGGGAAATAACAAGAGGTGGGGAAAGAGGAGGGGCTCACCTATCATGCTGGTTTTGGATGGACATTCCCAGCAACCTGGAAAAGTGAGGCTGTCATTATGTGGTCAGGGTTCCTGGATCCCAGTCTACCCTAAACTGCATGAGGGCAGGAAGAAATGCCAAGAGAGCCTTTTCTGATCAGAGAACAATGTTGTAATTTTACAAAGCTGTGGGGGAGAGAAAGATGCCACACAACAGAGCTCACATGGAAGGGTTTTCTATTGGCAGAAAGGGAATGGAAAAAGGGAGGAGGGGAGAGTAAGACTGGCATCTGGGGACAGGAATAGCAGAAGAGGAGAGGAGAGGAGAGGAGAGGAGAGGGGAGGGGAGGGGAGGGGAGGGGAGGGGAGGAGAGGAGAGGAGAGGAGAGGAGAGGGGAGGAGAGGAGAGGAGAGGGGGAAGAAAAAGGAAAAAGAGAGATGGGAGGTGGGTAGTACCCTTTTTAAAAGGAAGGTAGTGAATGTGCAAAGGAGGTGCTCTTAGTGGCTGCAGCTCCTGCTTTTACTGTCAGATCCCCAAGGGCAGGCCAGTACAAATGCCTGAGTACTAACGCTATACTCTATTGTACAAACTCTGATGAACTTTTATTATAGTCACCAGAATATTTACTTAGCCACTGGGGGAGTCATCAAAAACATTGTTGTGTACTTCTTTGCTGTCTAAATAGGGATAGTTCTTGGGATATTAGGTTTGGTTTTCTCTACCACCCTCTTCTCCTGATTTGTTTGTTTCTTTTTTTTTTGTTTTGTTTTGTTTTTTACCTGAATTTGAAACATTGATGTGAAGATACAATATGGGAAAATCTTGCCCCTCTCTACCTGTTCCCATGTGCCTTTGATAAAGTCTACCCACTTTCCAGATTATGACTGGCTTTAGTTAGAATCCCTAAGATTACAAGTTAAAATGAAATGCTATGATTTGAGCATGAAATCTCTCCAATGGGCTCATGTAGAGATTTGGTCCCTAGTTGGCAGTATTAATTTGGGCAGTAGCTGGAACTTTAGACTTTTGTAGGCAGGATGTAGCTAGAAGAAACTGGTCACAGAGAGCTTGTCATGCCCTTAGAGGTTCTCTAGCCATGGCTGATCCCCTTTATTCCTCCCACCAACATCACTTTTCATTGCACCAGGGAGTAAACAACTGTCTACCTCCATGCTCCTGCAACCAAAATCTCCTGCTGAGCCTCAGACTCAGAAGCAATCCAAACTTAACTGAGTTTCTCATACTCTGAGCTAAGATAATTTTTCTTCTCCTGTAAGTCACTTTGTTCTTCTATCACAATTGTGAAAAAGCATTAATAATGTCAATATACTGGTGTGGGAAATCCTTCTGTATATGTTTTCCTTTTATTGGTTAGTGAATAAAGAAGCTGCTTTGGCCTGTGATAGGGCAGAATAAGGCTAGATGGGAAAAACTAAACTAAATGCTGTGAGAAAGAAGGCGGATCCAAGAGAAGCCATGAACAGACATCGGATGGAACTTTACCAAGTAAGCCAAAGCCACATGGAGATTTACAGATTAATAGAAATGGGTTAATTTAAGATATAAGAGTTAGCCAGAAATACACTTAAGTTATTGGCCAAATAGTATTGCAAATAATATAATTTCTGAGTGATTATTTTGGGTCTAAGTGGCTGGGAATGAAAGAGCGGCCTCTGCCAAAAGATTGGCATGCCAGCGTGGAGCAAGAGTTTCCATATAAAGTCTAAGAAAGTTTTTTGTTAAAAAAAGACTTCTAGACCCACAAAAATGGGAGCCAAGTGCAACTTCTAGGTGACAGCATTTTTTTTTTTTCAGATAGGCTCTGTTTGCAAAGGATGTGCAGTAAAATCTGTGTGTCTTCTTTAAAAATAGTGGCTTCCTGGTTTGCCAACAAAAATGACTCTGACCCTTTTGGAAGGTCTAGTTACAGAGCATTTAAATGGGGTTTGTGAGCAGAGTGCTACAGCTTGCTTAATGGCAACATAATGTACTTGAAAATTGGGCTGTGAACATGACTCATATTGAACAGATCTAAGCCCTGTTGGACTGGGCAGAGTCAACAAAGCAAAGCAGGCTTAGTCCTAGTCAAGCTGCTTAGAATTTTAAGAAGTGTTCCTGGTCAGAAAAGGATTACAGATATGCAATAAAGACAGATTCAGATAAAAAGACCTCTAAATTGGTCACAGTGTTAAATAAATGTACATAGGCTTGGGAGAGAGAAGAAAAAGAGTGAAGAGACAGTAAAAGTAATAAGGCACAGACAGTCATAGGTTAAAGGAATAAACATAAAATAAATATTAAACTTGTAGAAAAGTAATAGAGTAAGAAAAATAAGCCACATAAAGATGAAAATACAGATAGAGTCTGGATTACATATATTATTGCGTTTTGTTCGAATTTTTTGACTGCAAATGAGCTAAGTACAGAGAGAGATGTCAATATACAGGCTGCTAAACTAAACCAACATATATATTTTAAAGGTATCTTTACTTCAAAATTTGGGTATAAGAATTTGTTGCTTTGGAAAAGGGCTTCTTCATTTATTTCTACAGAAGATGAGAACCTGTGGATTCCTTCCAGACTAATGTGGTTTGATGGACCAAGAGCTCCAGAAAGGTTGGCATGAACACCTCCCCAAAATTACTTTTTCCAACAAAAAAATAGGAAGCAGTTTAAAGAGAAATATACCCAAATTCCCCAAATATGGTTTTTAAATTGTTTATAGATATTTGTTTACATTTAATGGAGGATATGCTATAGCAGTTTGCATTGGTATGGATTTTGGTTTATTAGTACAAATTTAAAATTAATTTTGTTATATATATTTCTGCTCTTGATTAAAGTATTGTGTTTGTGCATCTTATTAAAAATGTAATATATAATTAAGAAATATAGGTTAATAGATAATCAGTTATAATAGTAAAGTTTGTAGATTTTCTAGATATATGGAGATATATTTCAGTTAGACAGATATTCTTCAAATCTTTCAGAGACCTTCAGAATATGGCATTTAAAATGTTTTAAGATCTTAAGACTTTTCATGACAGTGAGACACATCTGCTCCTGGCAGCATCAATCTACTTCAGAGGATGATGGGCACTGAAGAGGCTCCTTATCGAGTTTGTTATCCATTTGTGCAAGAAACTATTCTTGTCTGAACTGTTTGATTGGACTTTCAGGACACATAGAAAAATGACTGCTGAAGCTGCCTAAAGAAGGTGAAACCATTCTTCAGGTTTCCTGCTCATGAAAGAGTCTGCCAGACATTCTGCAGGACACAGAAGAAAGTAACTGACAAATTGCCAATATAGGTGAATCTTTATTTGAAATTTCCTGATTCTTTAAAAAGTCTATGGGATACTATGGGTCAGTAGACTGAATACGGGTGCCCAAAATATTACAGAAGAATTTTGGGTGACTTTCCAGGTAGCAAGATGTCTCTGTCAATTTGAGTTTTGGAAGTTGCTTGCAATGCACTTCTTGTTTACTTAGGTAATAGTATATCCTTCTGGAGTCTTTGGTGGAGTTGAAGAATAGATAGTTATAGTTTTCCTCAATTATGATAAAAGATAAAATAGTAAATATTGTAATTATAATTTTTGCTTGATAACTGTTTTGTTATATTTAATTTTACTATGTTAAAGTTAAAACCTTTCTTTTTATTTAAACAGAAAATGGGAAATGGTGTGGGAAGTCCTTCTGTATATGTTTTGCTTTTATTAGTTAATGAATAAAAAAGCTACTTTGGCTTGTGATAGGGCAGAGTAGAACTAGGTGGGTGGGGGAAACTAAACTTAATGCTGGAGAAAGAAGCTGAAGTCAAGAGGACCCTGCTGAAGACAGATGCTGACAGAACATTACCCCATAAGCCACAGCCATGTGGAGATACACAGATTAATAAAAATGGCTTAATTTAATATATAAATATTAGCCAGAAAAATGCTTAAGATATTGACCAAACAGTATTGTATATAATTAGTTTATGAGTTATTATTTCAGGTCTAAGTGACCAGAAACAAAAGAGCAGCCTCTGTAAACAAAATATAAGGTTATTGGAATAAGATCCAATTGATACTATGAATAGACAGATGGATTTAGGAAAGAGAAACACATAGAGTGAAGAACAATGTATGGTCATGAGAAACAAGCCCCTGGTAAGCTAATGAGAGAAGCTCCAGAAGAAACAAACCTTGTTGCCATGTTGGCCTTACATGTTCAGCTTCCCAATTAGTAAACAAATAAAGTAATGTCAGCTACTTTTTATGGCAGCCATAGAAATTAGTCCATAACTCTGATCATTCTGTTGCTTATTGATTTATTAGGATAATATGTCTAAGCCTACATCTTTAATGCCATGCTTGGGTGAAAATAAGAAAAAAAAATCTTTTTGTGTGTATACATTTCATGAAAATTTGAAAATAAAGTCTGAAGATCTATTAAATTTTGCACCATTATTTTCTTAGATATTTTAATTTGGGTGCCTCATGCCTGGAAGCTTTTGTAACTGTCTAAGCACAGTGCTTAAATAGCAACAACAGGGGCATCATAACACTGAAGGAATAGTCTACTTAAGGCAAGACCTCCTGATAGGCTCTGATACACAGCCAGGTTTATGAAGCCCTGATTATAATGGGGAAAATATTTCAAAAAGCTTAAATATAGCTTTGTAATACAGATATAAATTCTTGATAAAGACTACAGTCTCCTCAAAGTAATTAAACTATACCTCTTGTCTCTTCCCTGCTTTCTTTATATTTTAAATGTGTCTGAAGTTAGTGTAAAACAATCAAACATTCTATACAATTTGTGTTGATATTGCCCTTTCTTTTATTGTGAGTAGTTGTTTCAACTTGTTTAAGATTTTGCTACATTTTTCCCATTTCTTGACTCCACATTAGTGAATGTATGCTTCATAATTGAGATTTTAAACCACAGGATGAAATATTAAAAACCTTTTTTTCACTCAAATTTGGTATGTTACTAAACAAGAAATGATCTTTTTAAATAAGAAAATGTACTTACGTAGAAGGATTCAGAATGTTCATAAAACAGTTGCATTTTTAATTATTTTTATTGTGTTATTTTGCAATTACAGAGTGGAATTCAGTTAATAGAATAATTATCTTCCTATTAGATGCGTAAGAGACAAACAAAAACAAAAACAAAAACAAAACACAACAACAAAACAACTGTTCCCATATATGACTAATTTGTGCTGTGTACCAGCAAGAAAATGCTTTAAATTTCCTTGTCAATTTCCAACCCTCAGAGAGTACCAGGACAGGGCTATCTAAAGATGCATGCATTAGTAATTTAATTATACAAAACGAGATACTTAAACAGTCATAAATGTCAATATTTTTATTTAAAAGATGTGAATTCTATACAGGGGGGTTAAATGCTTTTTATACAAGAAAAAACTGTGCTAGAACCGACATACTCATTATAATCTTCTTCATCTTGATCTTACTCTTCTTCCTCCTCATCCTATTCATCCTCCTCATCTCTCTCACTTTTCCTACTTTTTCTTGGTCTTTTCAGTTTTAATTAACCCCAATTTTTGTTCTATCAGATTTTCCTATAGCTCTGTAGGCAACAATAGCCTTTTCTTATTTTTCTTCAGCATGGCAGCCCTCTTTCTTTGTGCTGCTTGTCATCTGCAGCAGTGTTGTTCCACATCTCTCCCAGTTTCTTTGCAAAATCACCAATGGATACGCCAGGATGTTCTCTTTGATTTTTGGATGATACTCAGAACAGAATAAGAAGGTTGAAGGTAGCCTCTTGGATGCATTGGGATCTTTGAACTTCTTTATGGTCTCTCCTTTGAGGAATGCTGGTTTTAATTTCTCTTTCATAACAAGTCTTGTCAGCCTTTGCCATGTCTTTAAATTTACCCTTGGCTTTGGCAGACAACCGACCACCTTTCTGAGCAGTTCGTCAAGAGCTCTGAGAAGTTGAAAGAAGCCTCCAATTGCTTCTTGCACTCCTCCCAGGAACGTTTACACAAAGGATGCATGTGAGGAGGAGGTTTTGCATCTTGACTTCTTAGTATCTCCTTTGCCAAAGTTTAGTTGATTTCCATCTGCAAGCCACAGAGTCACCCAGTGCTTGTTTAGCTCTTGCTTGCCCTAGTGTTGTCTCCAAGGGCAGAATTAATCTTTTTTTTTTTTATTTATTTATTTATTTTATTTATTTTATTTTATTTTTCGAGACAGGGTTTCTCCGTAGCATTTTAGTTCCTGTCCTGGAACTAGCTCTTGTAGTCCAGGCTGGCCACGAACTCACAGAGATCCGCCTGTCTCTGCCTCCCAAGTGCTGGGATTAAAGGCATGCGCCACCACTGCCCGGCTCTAGAATTAATATTAATAGCTATAATGATATGGTTTGAAATTCATTTATTTATGTACATCTTTCAGTGAGACAATGTTATTCTGGTCCTATTAAATGGACTGAGACGTTATCTCCAAAATTAAAAACAATAATTAAAGCAGTGTTTATATGTTATCAATGTCTTATATTTTGCTCAATCTTACCAAAATTTTCTCACAGTTTTAGCATGTTATACATCTTTTTATTTGCATGTTGAAGGCCAACTTTTCTTCAGGAGAATGTTAACATAAACAATCTCACATATTACTGTGTGTAAGTGTATATTCTGGTAGTTTATGCATAGGTTAAATGGAGTCCATATTTATATTTTCACATAAGCCTATTTTAATCCCTAAAGTGCCCATAGGTACAATTAACCTAATGGTCACTTTTAGGTTTGAATTGAATTGAATTTATAGTTGGGTCTGAAGAGAAAGCCTATTCTCAGTTTTCTTTGTAAATCCTTGTGCGGGCAGTATCTTCTGCATGCAGAGGGCTTATAAACCTTATACCAGGGTACTTGTATCAGTGATGTCTTTAATTAACACAAAAAAGGTCATATGTGTGCCCAGGAGCTGTCCATAGCAGATACTTAAGCTAATCATTTTTTAATTCAATTACTATTAATCACTAAAGTTTCATAGGAATTTGATAAGTGTTGAGAAGAAAAAGGAGGTTTTTGTGCACAGCTATTGAAGTTATTTTTTCTTTCCATTAACTCATAGGAGATCATTGGGGCTAATGCAATCCCACAATGACCATATACATATTTTTCTTTCTATGATCCATATGCTTATGGAGCTTTCTCAGGCTTGCTTGGATTGTAGCTTACATTACTATAACTTTGTCTTCACTGATGAAACATTTCTATTTAGTATAAGTGAAAAAGTCATGACAATCTCAGCAGTAAGGGAATTAAATATCCAGTTGAGTTTGAGTGAGCTGCCTACTTGTCTTTGCAGGGTAATGGCTTCAAAATATTAACAAACTTTTATGAAGTCATGAAGATTTTCCTATTTACCTTGTTAGATTGGGTGAGAAAAAAAGCTAGTTAAAATAAAAGTTGAGCTTTTATATTCTTTTAAGTAATGAATATATTAGTTTGTTACTATTAAATATGAAAAAATCATAAAACAAAAATTGAAGTATTCAAAATTCAGTCTTAATTTGACTTAACTGGATTTTGAATTAGATGAATATTGACAAACAATTATATAATGACTATATTAACTTCATATTTTTTTTGTGAGTGAAATCTAACCAAGCTTATGTTCAATCAGTAACTTATTGGTTATCAACTTGTTAGCCAACATCTTTATTTTGCCTATTATTTCTATTATGTCTCAAATCTTTATATCTTTATACACTTAGAAGTCTTCTATTTCTAATGTGAGTATATAAACTGAAGTTTTGAAGATCAATTAGGCTAAGATAGAATCATAATATGTGATATAGTATGTAATATAATGCAGTGAATGTTAGGAATATAGTCAAAGATTTTTGCTGTTGTTCTTGTTTGTCTGGGTTTTGTGAGACGAGGTCTCACTATGTTACCCTGAATATACTGGAACTCACTATCTAGATCATCTTGGCGTTGATATAATTGAGATCTGTCTGCCTCTGCCTCCTATGATCTGGAATTAAAGGTGTCCTCCACCATGCCATGCCAAGAGAATTTAATGTTATCTTTAATAATGAATGATGAGAGGAAATGAAGGAAACAACACATGAATTTTAGAATAGGAGAGGTAATAATATAATAATAGGAACTATAGACATACTATCTCCAGTTGGAGGCTGATTGTTTGTTTCCCAGCCACGCAGACCCAAAATAATCACACAGATTCTGTACTAATTAAAACAATGCTTGGCCAATCCACTTAAGTGTATTGTTAGGTAGCTCTCATATCTTAAATTAACCCAGTTCTATTAATCTTTGTGTTGCCACATGGTTGTGGCCTACCATTAAGTTTCCTTCCAGCATTGGTCATCTCTCTCTTGTGGCAGCTACATGACTTTTCATTGAATCCATCTTCTTTATTTCAGCATTCAATTTATTTTTCCAGCCTAGCCCCATTCTGCCCAGCCAGTAGGCCAAAGGAGATTTTGTATTAACCAATGGTTTTCACAGCATGCAGAGGTAAATCCCATATCATCTATCTTTTATCCACAGAAAAATATCTATATGTAAATTAAAAATATGTGTCTAGTTTATGAGGAGAAATTTTGGTCTGAAATTTTTAAGATAAAGATGATTTTTCTTGATCCAGCAAAGTGTTATAATTTTAGAAATATAAAAATCCAAAAAACTGTAAAGAATGCTGACATGGGAAGGTCATATGTCAATCTGTTGATTTCATTGGTTAACAGAGAAACTGCCTTGGCCCATTTGATAGGTCAGCCCTTAGGTGGGTGGAGTAGACAGAACAGAGTGCTGGGAAGAAGGGAAGTGAGCTCAGATGCCATGCCGCTCCCCTCCAAGTCAGATGCAATGAAGCTCCAGCCCAAGATAGACATACACTAGAATCTTCCTGTTAAGACACCACCTCGTGGTGCTACACAGATTATTAGAAATGGGTTAGTCAAGATGTGAGAGTTAGCCAGAAGAGGATAGATATAATGGGCCAGGCAGTGTTTAAAAGAATACAATTTGTGTGTTGTTATTTCGAGGCATAAGCTAGCTAGGCGGCCAGGAGCTGGGTGGCAGGATGCGGCCCACAGCTCCTTCTACAGAATGCCTGTACACACTCATCTGAAAAACTCAAGGAAGAAAGAAAGTGGCATAAAGATGGTCAAGGACTGCATCAACTGGTGAGTGAGTGCAA
>NW_004949096.1:12764441-12767003 GCF_000317375.1 Microtus ochrogaster | reverse complement strand
CTTTGTGGGAGCCTAGCCAGTTTGGATGTTCACCTTCCTAGACCTGGATGGAGGGGGGAGGACTTTGGACTTTCCACGGGCAGGGAACCCTGACTGCTCTTTGGACTGGAGAGGGAGAGGGAGAGGAGTGGGGGAAGGGGGAGAGGAGTTGGAAGAGGGAGAGGGAAATGGGAGGCTGGGAGGAAGCGGAAAATTTTTTTCAATAAAAAATAAAAAAGGGGTGCCTGTGCTGCTGTAAATTTACTCATACTTCTTTTTACAATTTTTTATTCATTTTATTTTTAAAAAGAAAACAATCTCTTTTAATTTTACGTATCAACCCTAGTTCTTACTCTGTCCCTCCTCTCATTCCCTCCATGTTCTCCCTTACCCTACCCCATTCTCTCCCTACTATAACGAGGTTGAGCAAGGTATTATCCAAAGATAATGGGTTTCCTAAAAGCCAATGCAAGTGGTAGGGATAAATCCTGGTACCACTGCCAGTGGCCCCTCTCTCTGCCCCAGCCATACAACTGTCACCCACATTTGATCCTGTGCTGGTTCCTTTCCTGTCCAGTTGGAATTGGTGAGCTCTTATTAGTTCAGGTAAACTGTTTTATTGGGTTTCTCCATCATGGTCTTGACCTCTTTGCTCATATTAGCAGTCCTCCCACTCTTCAACTGGACTTTGGGATTTCAGTCCATTGCTCCACTGCAAGTCTCTGTCTCTGTTTCTATCAGCTGCTGGAAGAAGATTCTATGGCGACATTTAAGATATCGATGAATCTGACAACAGGGCAAAGACAGTTCAGGCACCACCCTCTCCTCTTTTGCTTAGGGTCTTAGCTGTGTCATCCTTGTGGATCCCTGGGCATTTCTCTAGTTCCAGGTTTCTTGCTAGCCCCATAATGACTCCGTCAATTAAAATATCTCTTTCCTTACTCTCATCTCTGTCTTTCCTTCATCTTGACTATCCCATTCCCTTTAGTTCTGCTTCCACCTACTCTTTCCTTCTCCTCTTTCCATGCAGCATAACATAAGGAGGAAAATCCACAACTGCAGGGCATTGGTATTAAGTTGATGTTTTTTTTTTCTTTAGTGAACCTCTATTCTGAAAGCAGCAACTAATGGGAAAAGGGTTTTCTTGGTAAAAAATCAAGGCTACCATCTATCATGGTAGGAAAGGAACAACAGCATATGTGATCACACGGTATCTGCTATCTATAGCACTAAGCAGTAAACTTACTCATTCTAGTGTTCAGTTCACTTTGTCCAATTTTATATATTCTTCAGTTACCAGTCTGTAGAATGGTGCTGTAACCCATCATGGGTGAACCTTCTCATCTCAGTTAACAAGATGAATATAATGTCCTCCCATGAGACATGCCCAAATGCCAAACTGATATAGGCAAACCCTTACTGAGACTCCCTTCCAGGTGATTCTAGAATGTGACAAGTTGATAATTAAAAACTATCCATCACAGTGATAAAATAATAGAGATTTTTCAAAAGCTTCATGAGTAAGTTAGGAGAAACTCAATAACAGGTCACTTTCACTGAGTTCTTGTCTATAAATTGATCTTCTTTTAACCTGTATGCTGTGGGACAATGGTCTGTATCCTGTCAATTATATTTTAAATAAACTCTGATTGGCCAGTAGCCAGACAGAACGTATAGACAGGGCAATCAGACAAAAAGTAGAGGTGGAGCAATGAGAACAGGAGAATTCTGGCAAGAGGAAAGTTTAATTCTGCAGTCCTGAACCAGCCACAGAAGAGACAAGATGTGAGTGCCTCACCAAATAAGATACCAAGACAAGTGGAAAACATAGACAAGAATAATGGGCTAATATAAGATATAAGGGTTAATAAAAAGTCTGAGCTATTAGGCCAATCTGTTTACGTATAACTAATATAGACCTCTGTGTGATTTCTTTGAGACTTAACAACTGCAGGAACTGGGCAGGAGAAAGACTGGACAGAACAGAAAACCTCAGTCAACAAATGGTGCCCACATGGACAACTATATCCACATAAAGCTTGAGAGAGCTTGGGAAGTACTTCTAGACAGAAAAGAATAGAGTAAAGCATGGCTTATTGATAACAACACTTCCTCAGGTGGGCTCTGCTTGTTAGAGGCAAGCACTCTTATTTAAGAGAGACTTCCTGACTCAGCTTTAACTCCAAAACCTTACAGCTCTTTTAAGAGGTCTTGCCACAAAACACTTAAATGGTATTGATAAAAAGCTGACTGCATGGTTTTTGGTGGTAGCAGGGACCCTGAAACACTATAGAGTTGTGGCAACAAACACGGCTCTGGACAGTACCTCTGCCATGAGGCTGGAATCTGAAAAAGCTAAAAAAAAAAATGGATCCAGCTGTAGAAGCTATGGCTTTAATCCTGGCGATATAATTTAGCAAATTAAAGACTCTTGTGGTCAGAGAGAGAGAGAGAGAGAGAGAGAGAGAGAGAGAGAGAGAGAGAGAGAAAGATACAGTAAAGAGAGTTTCAAAGACAAAACCTATAAATGGTTTACAGTGTGCTTAAAAATATATGTAGGCTTGTAAAAAAAAGATTAAAGTT
>NW_004949096.1:12747505-12763916 GCF_000317375.1 Microtus ochrogaster | reverse complement strand
GAGCAACAGCTGCTATAAGACATTTGAATTTAAATGCTGCTGGATTAATAAAGCATAAATATTTTGTAAATGCCTTTACTTCAAAATTGAAGTCAAAAGATATGTAACTTTGGAGAAGAGGTTTTGCATTTATTTCCACAGGAAATGAGAGGCTATTTATTCTGGGCTAAGTCAGGTTTGATCAAAGAAGACCTCCTTAAATTTCCAATAGAAGCCAATGGCCAGATGTCAGAGTTCTACATCCAGAACAGATTCAAGACTGCTGCCTCAGATGATCAAGCCTCACAGGATACTCTAGTCAGGACTTGATCATAATTCTAAATTTTCTTTAGGTCCCTATAAGATTATCAGCACCCCCAAACAGCAGGAAGTATTCTGTAAACTATACCCACATTCCCCCAAAATGGACTATGAATACTTCCCTTTGTTTACAATGTTCATTTTAAGTTGTTATGGATAATGGTCAGAAGAAAAGCTAAATAAAGGATTAGATTCAGAGTTCTTGTTTCTTTCTTTTTTTTTTTTAAGAGGAGGAAGTGCTGTCGGACAGTGGTCTGTATCCTGTCAATTATATTGTAAATAAATGCTGATTGGCCAGTAGCCAGACAGAAAGTATAGGCAGGGTTAACAGGCAAAAAGTAAAGGCAGGGAAATGATAAGAAGAGAATTCTGGAAAGAAGGAAGTTTAATTCTCTAGTCCTGACCCAGCCACAGAAGAAACAGGATGTGACTGCCTCACCAAATAAGGTACCAAGCCATGTGGCTAACATAGACAAAAATAATGGGCTAATATAAGTTGTAAGAGTTAATAAAATGTCTGAGCTACTAGGCCAATCTGTTTGTTTATAACTAATGTAGACCTCTGTGCAATTTCTTTGAGACTTATAGACTGTGGAAACTAGGTGGGAACCAGGCAGGACAAGGATGAGGTGAGACAGAAAACCTCAGTCAACTCCTGGACTAGTAAACTGTTATATGGATTAGAAAGAACCTAGCACGCCATTAAGACTATAAGGACAAGTTACCTGTTTTTTACCTATCAAATTCACTCTTCTTTCTATCTTTAGTTACCAATCTCCTCTTTTTTTTGAGGAGAGGAGAGGAGAGGCCTGTTTTTTACCTATCAAATTCACTCTTCTTTCTATCTTTAGTTACCAATCTCCTCTTTTTTTTTTTTATCCTTTGGCACCTTCTTTCTTCTGTCAGGGGCTAGCTAAGGAAGATGCTCCAATCCTGCTAGACTACAGTAGTTCCATTGGTTCCTTAGTTACTAGTGAGCCCTTGTTTTGAGATTCTGACTCTTTGGGTGGACAATGCTCACATGATCAATGTGTATATGTACAACCTTCAACAACTTAATTTTTTGAGAGGTAGTAGAATTCTTTCTGATATTGGATCTGCTGACTTCTCTGTGTAATGTAACTGAGTTCTTTGCATATAAAAAGTGAAGCATAACCCACTAGACGATGTGGGTTGTAGAAATGTTTCTTTCCAATTTTATGGAACACAATTTTTGAGTAAAGAGACCAGATTGCTGGTTACCAATTTTTAAATTTAGAGACTTTGTTCCCAAGCTCTTTTATCCCTGGATGCAAATCCATTCCACTCAAATTGATACTTATTTTGATTGAAATCATAAATCCTTTTGTTTTGTTATTTTAACATGGATCTTTTTTTCACATATCTAATTTCCTTACTCGCTCAGGTGAACTGATAATGAAGCCCTTCACTGATGTCTTCTCAGAAATAATCAAACAATTTAAATTCCAGTCAAATTTAGAACTGGATGTTCTCTGATGTTTCATAAGATGAGACCTCCTTCCTGAATTTTGAGACAAGTCTTTGTGATTTTTTTTCATAATTCTGCACATCTTGTAAGCAGGGACTATCCTTCTTTGCCACATACTCATTAAGAATATCTCTATAATAACCACCCTGGAAGATCATAAATTCCCAGTCTTTGAAACCTGCAAGAAAGAATGTTCCTCCATTTTCTCTAGGTTCCAGAAGTTAACTAACTTAACTTGACTGGTCTTAAGTGACTTGTAATCAATAATATTCTCCCATTCTTTAAGCCAGACGAAGAACATTTTCTGAGACTCTATCACACACATACATGAATAATTCTCTCTTTATGATTAGATAAATCCTGTCTAGTTAACCTATAGTGAGATCCCCATCTTAAGTCTTCCAGTATTTCTTATATATAAAGCTTAACTATAAAAGCTATTTTGTCATAGAGATATTTCACAGTTTCTGAGAACACAGGAATTGATATTTTTGAAGAGAAATATTATTTTCCCATGGGAAATGTGTGTGTGTGTGTGTGTGTGTGTGTGTATGTGTGTGTGTGCACGTACGTATCTATCTGTAATTTATCTCTAATGACAGTGGAGCATCCCTTACTTCCACTTGTTAAATGTCATTCAGATGCTCAAGCCAATAACCTTCCAGGTTTCTCATATTTAATAGAGTAGTTATGTTGCCCATAGATTGCTATATTTCCTCAGTCCCTAAGCTCTAGTATGAACTGAGTTGTGAATTTGTGTGTCTTCACTACAACTACTGAGAATAAGTTTTAAGGAATGATCTAACTACTTTCTTCCAGCATTATGTTATGTTTATATTTCCTAGAATCTGTGGAGTGTAGTAAGTCACATACTGAGCAAAAGCATCTCTTCTATTCTGAAGGAAAAATTTTTGTAGTTACATTTTGACAGTGACATGTTATGTATTATTTTTCCCATTTAAGCTTTTGACAATTTTATATATTTCTATAATGAATTTAGTTATTTCAGTCCCGTTCCTTCTTTTAGGCCCTGCTCCCTTTCCCACTTTCATACATCTTCTGAATGTGGTTCATGTGTTCTTCCTATATGTATCCCACAAAATTTAATTAGAATATGGATCAGGGCTGTTGTCTTTTAATGTTTAATACCCCAACACTTTTCCAATGCTTTATTGGAACTAATTTGCTGTTGGTTACTTTCTAATTTGCTGCCCATTGGAGATGAGTGTCATATTGAATGCAGTAGGTATCTCTACAGCATCAGTGATGTGGGTATGATGTCCTGTAACTGAGAATGAAATCTCTGTAGCAAACCTGGAAGAAAACTTAACTATTTAATCTATGTTAGTTGTCTAGTTATCTTCTAGACATCATTCATCAGCCACTTTCTTGTATTGTGTGGGATACAGCTTTGCTGCCTTTTCAGACTTTCCTGAGGGTTCTACGCAGTATGGTGGTGAGATATCTTTAGATGATCCATTTTTATTGTCATCACCATATGGGGTTTGTCATCCAAGAGTGGGCTGGTAAGTATGGGAAGGGAAAAATAAATTACTTTTTCAATTTAATCTACAAAGATCCTGATAAAATGTGTCTTTTCAAAAAATGTATTTTTTCCTTAATGCTTTAATTTGCCTGACTTGTTTCTAACACATGGTAAACTTGATGATATGAAGTTATAGCAAGCAGTATGAAGAAAGAAAGTGTGGCAATAAGATTACTGTCTACTTCCAATGTTACTGGGTTGCATGAGCCAGATATTTATAATAAGCACGATAGAGGAACAAAAGTATTCTTTTAACTAAACTATAGCAAGATCTTCAAATAATTTTTTTTGATATGAGGAAAATGAACATTTTATGTGAGTGATATATAAATGACTTCCAAAGATGAAAATAAACCTTTTCACCTACAACCTTTCCCATACTAAACAGTTCAAATGCGTGCAAATTTCGTTGTTGTTATTCAAACATTATCTACAGAGCATATGGAAATGAAAAAATAGTGATGAAAAAGTAGATCAGAAAACTATCATTTCAGTGAGTATCTTGACTTTGTTCAGTTTCCCAACTTTAATGTTACTGATATTTAAATTAAGCAGTACTCTATTGTGTAGAACCATCATGCTAAGTACGGAATTTCAGTAAATTCTTTTCTCTCTTTTACCTAGATAGAAGTAGGAGGAACCTCCTCCTCTCATGGTAACTACTAAAAATACACTCAGACATGATGAAAAGTCCTTTGGAGGATAAAATAGCTTGCACTTGAGCACAATTTTTTTAATGACTTTTTGATTTTCTGAAGCCTTCCCCTATATTTTTCTTATTATAAAGTTATATGAGTCTTTAGAGGAGTTTAAACAGGTTACAAATGAGGAACATTAATCATAGGAAAAAAGTAATTTATTCAAATAACAATTATTTAATCGTATAATTATAGCTATGACACAATTTTTATCTTTGAAATAGTTTTGCAAATAATTTTTTTCAGTAGTTTTCAAACTTTGCTATGCATTAGAACTAACATTATATATCACAAAACCCTACAACACATGAAAGTGTCTAATTCCAAAGATGTAGACTAGAGCTCAATGGTATGCTTTTCCTAACAAGCTCCTTTGGAGATAGTGCTGACCTAGAGAAAACATATAAGGCATACAAGTGGAGAAAGTACATATTTGGTTATCATTTGAAATTTGCATAATTTATATAAAATAACAGAACCTTTCATGTTTCTGAATGAGTTCCAGAATTAAAATTTTCTTTGAGAGTCCTGTTAAACAGAAAATGACTTTGCAATAAAAAGTGGTGACAATGAGTCTAGAAGATAAAATATGGAGACTTCCTCAAGTACTCCATCAAAGTGAAATATCTTTATGGTCAGAAAAAAATGGTTAAAAAATCTCTTGTGTCACTAGCATACATTCTATATATGTGTTATAGCTCATTCATAGTATAAGGCTAAAATTTTAAATACCATATTTATAATACAGAGTATTTTTAAAAAGAGATGGTCTCTTAACAAGGAGGACCCTAAGATAGACATACATGGATCTAATCTACATGGAGAGTAGAATAGACAAGGTATCCTGAGTAAACTGGAAGCATGGGGACAATGGGGAAGGGTTGAAGAGGAGGGGTGAGGAAGCGGGGAGCAGAGAAAAATGTAGAGCTCAATAAAATCAATAAAAATAAGAGATGGTCTTCTCCAAAGGGGTATGTTGTACTGTCACTGAAACGTTTTAATATATTTGAGTTAGGAAGAAAATGGCACTGAGATTTCTTATGCTTTTCTTCTCAGATGCCTGAGTAGCTGTGAATTAATATAACATATCCTGCCAGTAATCTGCAGTCCTTTCTACTAGGCTCCCATATATCTTTTTAACTAGTATGATCTGATACTCTAATCCCTTATTTTTCATCTGTGGTAAGTGATATCAGATAGCATTTTAAAGCTTTTGATATTGCAAATCAGGCTGTAGCCTCCTTCACCTCTTTAATAATAGGTCAACCAACTAAAAAGTCCAAAATTTGATTAGGTAGGTATTTGCTAGACTCACAGATTTTCCTCCCTTTTTTTTTAGCTGACATAAATGAATGGATAGTTAAAGAAAGCAGTTTCATTCTTTGTCTATTTAAAAACGTTTTCCCAAGGATAACATTTTTTTTTCACCTGTGTATAACATTAGAAACAATTTTTGTGGTTATGCAAATCTCCCACAGCTTTTGTGAGTCACTGAGTCATAGCAACGGGAGATCTCATCATTTAACAGATGAAGAGATTTTCATGGATTATGTTTGCCCTTCTCTGTGACTCATAATGTGTAACTTTCTTCAAGCTAATGCTGGATATGAAAAACTGATCTAAGAGTAATGGGGTAAAATAAATTATGAGAAGACCACTGGTATAATTTTCCAGAATATAAAAGCAAATCCTTAGCTACTTATCTAAATTATTCTTTATCTCCTTAGTGTACACATGACATGGTTACCCACAATGCACCTCAATTTTAGGAAGACCTTACTTAGGAAAATGGCAGATAGCACAAATGAGAAAACAAAAAAAACAAAGACAAAATTCTCTCTCGTGTTCTTTACAGTCTTTGGAACTATGTTCATTGAAAAGCTCATGAAGTTAGCATTGAATTAAAAACAACATGAGAGATTTAAAGATTGGAATGTGGTCAGATATGTGCCCAGAAGAATCCTGACATTACCACACATATCTTGACTGACATAGAACAAACAATATTTTTGTTCTCCCATCATAGCCTTCTTATCTGTAAACTGTACACAAGAGATTTTTTTTTTGCACTAGCAAATGTGTTATGTATGAGGAAGCTTTAAATCAATGTATAAGACAATTCTGTTTCTTAAAAAATGCTTATTATGGGACAAAACCGGACTCGCTGAACATAGCAGACAATGAGGACTACTGAGAAGTCAAGAACAATGGCAATGGGTTTTGATCCTACTGCACATACTGGCTTTGTGGGAGCCTAGGCAGTTTGGATGCTCACCTTACTAGACCTGGAAAGAGGTGGGAGGTCCTTGGACTTCCCGCAGGGCAGGGAACCCTGACTGCTCTTTGGGCTGGTGAGGGAGGGGGAGTTGATTGGAGGAGGGGGAGGGAAATGGGAGGCGGTGGCGGGGAGGAGGAAGAAATCTTTAATAAATAAATAAAATAAATAAATAAATGCTTATTATCTCTGAGTATTCAGCAATTCATGACAGCTCATCTTACCCTATTCTCCTTGCATAGGATTCATACGTAATCAGTGACATATAATATAATAATGGTGCCATAAACTTATTATCTTCCAAGAAAGGTTTTCTTTGTTTAAATTTTAGCTATTTCAGTAAGTCTATTTTGGTGCTCTCTATATGCCTACCATAAAGCTGTACATTTTAAGACAAAACAAAAGAGTATGTGGCTCCTACTCACCCCACCTTCATCCTATCCCATGCTCCATCCACTCCTCAGAGAGGGTAAGGTTAACCATGGAATTCAACAAAGTCTCTCATATTACTTGAGGCAATATCAAAGCCCTCTTCCCTGTGTCTAGCCTAAGGAAAGAATGCCTCCATAGGGAATGGTCTCCAAAAAGCTAGTTCATGCACTAAGGATAAATATTGGTTGCAACATCCAGTGGCCCCCAGACTGCCCGAGCTGCACAGCTATCACATTCAGAGGGCCTAGATTGGTCCTATGCAGGTTTCTTAGCTGTCAGTCTGTAGCCAGTGAGCACCCACTAGATTGGGTCAGCTGTTTCTGTGAGTTTCCCAATCATAGTCTTGACCCCTTTGCTCATATTACCACTTCTTCCTCTCTACAGCTGGACTCCAGGAGCTCAGTCCAGTGTTTATCTGCAAAACTCTGTATCTATTCCATCAGTTACTGGATGAAGGTTATATGGTGACAAAGTAGCCATGAATCTGCTTACAGGGAAAGGCTAGTTCAGGCATCCTCTCCATTATTGCTTAGATTTTTAGCTGTAGTCATCCTTGTGAATTCCTGGGAAATTTTCTATTGCCAAATTTCTCACTAACACTGTAGTGGCTCTTTGTAGGAAGATATTTCTTGCCTTGTGCTCCTTCTCTGACCTTCCCCCAACTCGACCTTCCTGATCTAATATTTTTATGCTTAAAGTAGTAATTATGAAATCTACATTTTATATTTTACAACCAGAGGCAGTTAGTTATTCAAGGCTATGGCTTTTTAAATCCATTTAAGATAAATTTTTCATTGTCTAAATATTGGGTATGGTTGTACTATATAATTTGATGTACAAACTCTAAAATTAGATATGAAGAATGGGGAGAAATATAGGCCTAATTTGTCTCAGACAAAACAGCATTGAAAACTCTTTACTCTGTCTCTGGCAATATATGGATAATACTTCAAGCATATTCAATGTTTTCAATGAATTGGCAGCTTTGATCAAGTATTTTACTAGTTCTGATGGCAGACATTATTGGTAATAGCGTATTACAAAGAGAGAATTCAGTTATAATAATGTTCAATTGGGCTAGAGAGATGACTGCGGTTTAAAGCATGCCCTTCTTGCATTCTGTTCCCAGAATCCACATATGACATCACACAGAAAGCTGTAATTCTAGTTTCATGGGATGCAAATGAAACCCTTTTTTGGAGTCTGTAGATACCAGATAAAGATGTGATTTACATATATGGAGGCATACATGTGTATATAACATCAAAGCAAAGAAGTCTTTATATATATATATATATAAAATATATATATATATATATAATATATATATATATAAAAGAATGTTTATCTGATTAGGTAATACTTCAGACATAGACTATCCCCATTATGTAACTAATGTTCCTTTTATATCTCAGTCCTTAGCATTTTCATTTGTCACTCCTCTACTGGCAAAGCCCAAGGTGTAATGATGTGTGGAAATACTGCTGAGCCATGGTATACACTCACTTACATTGGATATTAGCTGTTAAGTAAATAATAATCATGCTACAACCCACAGATCCAGAATGCCCAATTAGCATGAAGAACTCTAAGGAGGATGTATGGATGCAGGGAAAATAGAATAGATTCATCAGGTGAACTGAGGGAGGGTGGGAAGAGGGGCAGGAGAGATCGGGTAGTTGTTGGAAGAAATGGAGAAATGTAGTTTGGAGAAAGACTGGAATTATAGGGCTTTTGTGTGGGTAATATGTAATCCAAGTACAGTAAAATCTCCCAAGAGACTATGAGGCTGACCCTACCAAGGATTCCTAGTAATGGAGTATACAGATCCTGAACCAGCCATCTTCTGTAACCAGGTAAGGCACCGGAGACACCAACCTAACCATAAAACCTTCAACTTACAATCTATCCTGCTAGCAAAATGAGCTGAGGAAATGAAGGCATAGTACTTCTAGGAGTGGCTAGTCAATGACTAGTCTAATTTGAGTCTTACACCACAGAGGGTGTCCATGCCTGACCCTGCCTAGAAAATCAGGAAATGGAGGCTGGAGAACTCAGAGACATAGGATAGAAAAAAGATTACTACAATGATTCTTAATGATATTCTGCTATGCTCAAAGAGAGGTGAATAGCTATTAGAGAGGCTTCCTCTGACAGGTGATGGGAGCAGATGCAGAGACCCAAAGGTAAACGTTAGGCAAAGAAGTAGCTCAAATTGAACATCTCCATCTGGTCCTTCCCCTTGAACCTCAGGAAATGTGTCAGAAGGAGGGAAGGAAGAATTATGGATAGGTTGATAGGTTGAGGACACTAGCAGAATTTGGCCCACAGAATCCACTAAGCAGGGTTCACAGGGGCTCACATAGACTGAAGTGGCATTCATGGGATCTGCATAGGTTGGCACTAGGTCACCTGCAAATATGCTATGATTGGTAGCTTGTTGTTTTCTTGGGACTGCTAACAGTAGGAGTGGGTGTGTCTCTGATTCTTTTATGTGCTCATGGGGCCTTTTTTCTCCTACTGGTTTGCCTCATCCAGTCTTGATACAAGGGTTTGTGTCTAGTCTTTTCTATCTTGTTATGTAGTGTTTACTTGATATCCCTGGGAGAGCTACAGTTTTCTTTAAGGAAATGGAGGAGTAGATCTGAGGGAGAAAGACGGTGAAGGGAGAACTGGGAGGTTGGAGAGAGGAGACAGTGTGATCTGGATATATCTGAAAGAAAAGATAAAAACAAACAAACAACAACAACAAAAACAAACAAAAGGGAACCATACTTGAGCAAGCAAAGAAAGCTTTTCCAGAGCTGAGAAATGCGCAATAAGTATGAAGCTTTTTGTTGTTGTTGTTTGCTTTTATTTTCTGTTACTGAAAATAAAAATTGCAAGCCCAATGCAGAAAAGAGACTGATGATGTCATCTTCTAAGCTACTATATGTTGTACTAACTGGCTTTCTTTTTTAAGTACTTAATCACCTTGTTAAAAATAAGTAAGCTAAATCAAATGACAACTATTTCTTTATATATTAATAATAGTGTCGTCATTTCATTTTAGATACAAATTTATTATATTAGATGAAAAATAAATTAAATTTGGTATTTTTCACAAATAGAATAAAGAAAAGAAAGCGGAACAAAAATTGTAGCTGTTCTTAGCAGTGTGTATCTACAATCCAAGCACTTGGCTTGGATTAAGACAACAGACTTGACAGAACTATATAGTAAGTTCCATGCCATGCAGAGCTACAAAACAAAAGCCATATTATAATTTGCTGTTTTTACACAAATTCTCCAGCAAAGCACTGTATGACACACTTGTTTATGGAAATGACCAAGCAATGCCAACTTACTTATTAAGGCCTTATTACAAAACTAGAGCTTAACAGATGCTGTCTCAGTTCATTCTCGATTCCCCCAGTAATGACAGAAAGTATTTTCCATGGATGGTAAATAGAGAAAGAAATGTTTGAAATGGATTTCAAACCCTAAGATCATTGAAAAGAAGCAAAACTCAAATACAGGCATACTTCCATGTTACATATTGGGATAATATGATATTCCAAACAATCTTAGGGAAACGTATTTTTCCTTGCCTACATGACATATTTCTAAAAGATAAAGAATTTTATTGTGAAAGCAGTAAGAAGCCTTAAGATACTTAGAAAAATGACTCCAAATGACAGCTCTAGAAATTATGATCTTGAATAATATACCACAGTTGAATTTGGGAGAAGTGCTAGGATGGTATCCTAGTTTGATATTGGGAAGACTCTGAAATGAGATAGGAAAAATTCTCATGCAAGTTTGATTGAGGTTGGCTTTCAAGGCTAGCAATTGAATCTGTTAAGAAAAAAAGAGGAATGTGAACCTAAGGATAATGACAGCTGTTTGTATATTGAACAGCAATTGCTGTAAAAGAGTTGTTTTAAGTGTATTCTGTTTAATGTTTTATGCCTATAATGTCCATATCCAGTATTTATAACAGTCATGAATGAACTGTTTTGATGGAAGCTGAAATAGGAAGCTACACTGGTATAGGAGTTCCTTCTTTCTATGTGTTGCTTTCATTGGTTGACTAAAGAAACTGCCTTAGCCTTTTGATAGGGCAAAAACTTAGGTGGGAAAGACAAAACTGGATGCTAGGAGAAAGAAAGCAGGCAGCGAGAGCCACCATAAATCTGCCAGGTCAGACATCCTGAATCTTTCCCAGTAAGCCACAACCTCGTGGTGACATACAGATTAATAGAAAGAAGTTGAATCAAGGTGTGAGAGTTAGCCAATTAGAGGCTAGAACTAATGGGCCAGGCAGTGTTTAAATGAATACAGTTTCTGAGTAATTATTTCAGGACTAATCTAGCCAGGTGGCAGGACACAGCCCCCCCCCCCACTCCTTCTACTATACTATGCCTGCTGTCTTCTGCTCTTCTTACCACTTTCCAGTGTTGGCCCTTGTGTATGTTAGACAAGTGTATAATAAGAGCATCGACCTTCACTGCCTGCCCTTGAAATTTATGTGATTGCAGGTGAGATTTGGAGACAGAAAGTGGGGAGAAAATCTCCCTGTCATTTATTTTGGGCAGGTCTAGATAGTTACATTACTATTTTTTCCACAGACTGTTTATGCTCATCAGCAACTTTAAGTGCACAGTATTTCAAATTTGCCCATATGAGTAAATTACATTTGCATCTTCCTTAATAATTTCATTTTGTATTCGTTCCTTATTTGTCAGTAGTCAAGATTTCCAAAATGAAAATGTTCATTGACTATTTTAAGAAGAAATTGCATAAATAAGGGTGAATAATAGAAGAATCAACAGGGTTAAATTTGTTTGTGATTGTAAGTAAATAATAATAACACCTTTTGATATGCAAGCTGTGTGTGTGTTGTTTCCACCCCTGTGAATGGCATTTTGACATTTGAATAATGTACCTATTTGTATACAATCTTTCATAACGTGAGGGCTAAATCATTTGTTTATTTTTATAGTCCTTATACCTGTGAACATGATAAATTCTCAATATGTCTGAGTTAAATGTTCAACTAATTTGTATTAAATTCAGGGTTTCCATTTTAACACAGACAAACCTGGCGTTTTATCTGGCTTTGCCTAACTGATTGTTTTTGTACTATATTATTATTGAATTAATTAAACTGCCCACTCACTTTCTGCATATATATGTTCAGATGTGAGTTAACTTCAGTGTAGGAGCAAATCAAGGTACTTATAATTTGGTGTCACATAGACTTTTTATGAGATGATAATACTTTGGATGAGTTTTGTGCAAATTTATAGCTTCCTTCTAAAGATAATAGTTAAAGTGTGAGCTGTAAAAACTGCTGAAATTATAGAGCCATCCTTCATTTTAGAAGAGTGAATCAACAAATAAATGGTCAGTGATCTATTTTTCTCATGAGGTTGGAGAATGACAACCATTCAGCACTGATATTTATGGACAGAAATGAGTACTTGAGCAGATGCCGCTGTGGTAGCAATCAGGTATTGATGGTATAGTCACGCTATTTTTATTTGGAAATAAAATAATTATTAGGTACTATTTGGCAAGTCAAATTAGCTTCATCATAAGATAAAATATGGATATTTAAGACTTCGCAGTATCAACTTTAATGGGCTGAGGGACCTACGTATTTTAAGGACTATAACTTATAACAACTATATTCAGAATTATTCAACTCCAAAAATAAAAACTAAGAAAATTTTATTACTGCCACAGATGACCAGGTGATATAATATTTTTAATGACTTGCTCAAGCAACATGAAAATAATATTTAAGAACCACATCAATTTAGAATAAAATGGATACCTTTACTGTATAGCTCTCTTTTGCTGACCACATGAGTCTTTAATTTGCTAATTGATATGTCTAGGATTAAAGCTGTGGCTTTGATGGCTAGATCCAGTCCAGTCTTTAGCTTTTTGAGATTTCGGCTTCATGATGGAGGTGCTGGCCAGAGCCAAGTTTATTGCCACAACTCTATGGCATTTCAAGGTCCCTGCCGCCACCAAAAAAGCAGTCAGTTTTCATCAATACCATTTAAGTGTTTCATGCAGCTTAAAAGAGCTGCACGGTTTTGTTTGCAGCTAAAGCTGAGTCAGAAAGCCTCTTTTAAATGAGACACATTTGCCTCTATCCAACAAAGCCCACCTGAGAAAATCTTGCTATCAATAAGGCACGCTTAACTCTACTCTTTTCTGTCTAGGGTTACTTCCCAAGCTCTCTCAGACTTCATGTGGATGCAGTCATCTATGTTGGGTGCCATTCTCTTGATTGAGTTTTCTGTCCTGCCAGGTTCCCACATTTGTTGAGTCCCAAAGTAATCACACAGAGGTCTACATTAATTAATTAATCTAACTGATTGACCTAGTATTTCAGCTATTAGCCCATAATTCTTGTTTATGTTAGGCATGTAGCTTGGTACCTTTTTTGAGGAGGCAGCCCCACCTTGCGTCCTCTGCATCAGGGTCACCACTGTAGACTAAAACTTCCCTTTTCCCAGAATTCTCGTTGCTCCACCTCTACTTTCTGCCTGGTTGTCCCACCTATACTTCCTGCCTGGCTACTGGCCAATCAGCATTTTATTAAAAATACTACAGGTGACAGGATAAAAGACCATTGTCCAACAGCACTGTATTCTTTGTAAACTAACCTACACAGAAGTAGAAAGGTGGCTTTATTGTTTCAAAATTGCATAGATTTCAATAAAATAGCAAGAAAAGAGATGCCCAATAAGTGCTTGCTTGTCAACTGTCTAAAGAGGTAAAGCCCAGAGAGCATGACATACATGGAATTTCACAAAGTAAAGCTGATATAATACTGAGATGAAAAATCAGTGAAAATGTTTATTTTTCTTAAATAGTCAAAGACTGACTTGTTTAATAATCTATTTTTGTCTGTTGACAGTGGTTTTATGACTCCCATAAGATGGAAGGACTCAGTATTGAATCAGTGAACTGGCGAAACAGATGAAATTGGCACATACTCAAGCAGACATATTTTGGCATAAACACTGTGGTCATACAGTCAGAGAATTAGCATTTGGTTATTAATAAAGTCCCTCTGCTAATTATGCAGTTTTCTGCCTGTGCCTTCCTCCTAAAGTCAAGGTTTAATTTCATGCCTTGAAGCAATACCCCAGTGCTTAATTTCTAAGATGTGTCTGCAGGTGATTAATGATAAATATGAGTCAACAACCTATGTATATTGCTATTATATCTTACTAAATGTGCTGATAAATGTCTTGTTGCTTTATTTAATAGACATCCTAACATGCAATGGGAATTCAGAAGCCAACTATGAATGACATTAAAATGGCCTAGAGATGATATTTTCATTATATAAAAAAATTGGCAAGCATTTTTGTAGCCTATGTTTTCTGGGGTCAGTTAACTTCATGTAAAGTTAAATATTTAATGCCTTTGCTATTCTATTATAATTTCAATTTAAAATTAGCTCAAATGAGAACAAGTTAAGTTATGTATATTTTAAAGTTATTCAAAATTGCTTCTAACTGTAATTCTTTCTAACATTATCATTCCATAGGATGACGGTGGAAATAATTCATCAGCAGTTACAAATTTAACTGAAGAGATGTGATATATTGAAAATAGAGTTTGAACTGTAGGCTATATAAGGACCTTGGATGATCATTTGGGAAGCACCACACATGAAATTTAACAATTTGGGAGACTTTGAAAACTTGCTTCGTTGATTCATCAGAAAATTTCCGGGGCATCTTAGGATTCATGTCTTGTGAATTACAGGAAACTAGATGACACTCTTCATAACATAGGGCCACATGTCTTATGCATTATTTTTAGGGATGAAAACTCAGTTTTAAAGCACTGTATATCTATAAGTATGTATGCAGTATATATTTGAGATCTATCACCATCTTCTTACTTTTATACTGTTTTACTTTTTATTGAATAGTAGTACAGTATGCAGAATGGACCATTCACACACAATGTTATGTTAATTCCCTACTTGGATAATGACTGGTTAAAGTGTATGAACCAGGATGATTAGGTGGCTTATTGCTAGAAGTAATAAAGGCCCTACATTATTTTTCATTTTGTAGGGTTGCAAATTCAGCTTAAAACTTCCAGAGAGACTCTGCTCAATTTCCTTAAGACAGAATAGAGAGGAAAGAGCTTCAAAATTGTCACCAGGAAGTTTGTTTAATGGGCTATAGTTGAAAATGGTGTGTTTGGCTTCTTGCTACCTCTCACTGTCTGCGATCCAGTCATGCAGTTTGGTACACTGAATTGTCCTTTGCTCTTTCTATTCCAAATGACTATTAAGGTCTTAACATCCTTATCTCATAAGAATTCCATATACCGAAAAGTTTACAGTGATGTCATCAGAGTAGATCACAATCCACAGGTACAATAGAGCAAAGAAAAGGCAAAGATACCTACAAAAGACCATTATCCATAAGTTCTCAAGAGAGATATGGTATGTAACCTTTAAAATGAAGTACATCAGATTAGCCAAGATGATGATTAGCCAAGATCTCAAGAAATTTGTATTGCTAAGTTGTCCCGTACTTAATACTTTATGGTTAACTTTGTATTCTGAAGTTACATAAAAACATATCTATGTTTATATCTATGTCTATATATCTATGTATCCATTTATTGAACATTTCCCTTGTGTTTCTATTACTTAGCTGGGCTTCATTTGGTAAGCATCTGGTGCATTTCTAGAATATTTTGTTTGCTAGATGTTTTAATTCAACACTCACATACTAAATTCCCTGATATAAAATATTTACTTGAATAGACTTTCAACTGTTTTATATCTAGCCAAAATGTTTTATTAATAATCAATTATTGTCACTGAGTATGTAATTGTACCAAGGTAGTAGACAATTTATTAGACAAAGAACATAGTACAAGCTAAACTTATTTACTGTCATTGAATAAATTACTGTCCTATGGTAGTAGAAAATGTATTTATTACACAGGGAATATAGCACAAGCTAAAGAATAAGAACAATAGCACCAATTTTACTATGTTATTAGATAAACTGTAAACTTTCAGGTTTCATTTTTTGTATTTCTGAAAAAAAAGGTAGAAACTATTTTTGAGAATGCCAAAAATGCTATTGTTACCCAGTTAAATAGTTTTCATGTTCCTATTGATTTCCATCATGTTTTTGTTGATATTCTTCACTTGTTGTTGCATGCACATTTGACTTAGTATGTCTATGTCTTATAAGCTCTTTATCTTACCTTGATGTCCCCATAAAACCTTCACAAGTTCTTTCTTTCCTTCACTTTTCATTTTAGTTCGCGTCAACATTATCTGCTTTTCTACAACTAGAAACATAGAATTCTTTCCTGAGTATACCCTTTTTGTGTACTATAGAATTAATTCATTACCAAATCTGATGTCTTTTCTCCCGTTATATCACTTAAACCCTTCACATATTTTGTGTTTACCTAATGATCTTCTCTTCATATTTGACTCATCTTCTAGTTCACCTTAAATGTCTGGAAACAGAGATGAAGATGTGTGCTCACATGTTTTACCCAACTAAAAGAAACATTTCTGACCAACAAAATGCCCAGGAAAAACATAAGTAAGGTTATCTTTAAGACACAGTTAACGAGCCGGGCGGTGGTGGCGCACGCCTGTAATCCCAGCACTC
>NW_004949096.1:12729190-12747387 GCF_000317375.1 Microtus ochrogaster | reverse complement strand
GTTGAACTTCTATCTTCTTGTCTGATTTTGGAAGATTTCTAAAGCCAAAGACAAATGTTGAGAAAAAAACACAGACCACAACAGCCAATTTCACATGGCTTATTTGGATTTACGGTATAGGAATATGCACATGCTTCTTAGCTAACAATTTCTCATTATCGGTAAGATTAAAAACTAAATTCCTTGTTTAAACATATGAACTGTTTTAAGCACTTACTCCAATTTACATTCTCTGATTTCCTACTTTGAAATTCTGTGACCCACAAATTTCCATCATATCTTAATAAAATACATTATTTCTTTATAATTTATTCTTTCACCCTTTAATACTAGTCTTTTTAATCATATCAGTAATTTGTAAGCTCAAATACAGATGTATATTCTAGGCATAGCTATATGCTCTTTTACTTGGAATACATGTCATCTAAATTTACTTCTCTTCTGAAATCATGAACTGGGTGCTTTATCCTCTCATTTCTCTTAATTACTAAGTATATTGATTGAGTAGTAGTTGACATTTGATAATTATCAAATTTATTTGATAAATTAATGTTGAATGGCTGAAAAGTTATATTAGTACAAACATACAAATTTATGATGAATTTAGGATATATATTTTTAGAGGTTATTCAACATTTCTTGCCAAAGTAACCAACCAGTTTTTGTATATTAATTAACTCCTCTGAAGTGAACAGTTACTTTGGTAAATACCTTATTATAGATCATCCATGTCTTTTTGGTTCAACTTCCAAGTTTAATTGTTTGTCAAACATGAGCAGACAGTCATCTTTTGGCAATGGTAAAAAATGTGTGATCTTAAGAGCACTTTTTGATTATTCTAATTAAAAGCTTCTTCAGACAATGACTTCTGTTTAAGCTTTCAACTATATTCTCAAATCCAAGCCAATGGTCACTGGGCACTTATGTTTTTGTTGTTGTTGTTTTTGTTTTGTTTTGTTTTTTGTTGTTGTTGTCCTGTTAGATCACTTGCATTCCTACAGATATGGAAATTGTTTACCAAAAGGAACAAGAGTATGAAGACTCCAGTGTCACTCACAAGTATTTACTGTCCCAGAAAAGCCCCGGAGTCATCAAAGGTTAGAACTAAAGCTGACAGTTGTAAAAGATTATCCTGCCTGGAGAGGTAAAAGCACCGAGGTCATAAAGAAAATGAGACTTGAAAATATTTTTATTTGACACAAAATAATAGAGCAGCAAATGTGGTGGAAAAGAAGGAAGAGTTTTTATTATTATTATTTGAGACTGCAATAGGCTTGTATGAGATATTAACATCCCTCAACTGTAGAAGATTCTCAAGTAGCTCTGGGAATTGGGAAGACTGCAATTTACAACTGCTTTCCACTGTTCTTATAGCAATTTAGCTGAGCTCCAGATAGCAAGAGACGCTTAAGCAATAGAAATCCTGAAGGAAATGTTTAAGCCCATAGTAAAGACAATACAATCCACATGCACAAAAACAAAGTATTATTAATGCTGTGCTGCTGGTGGAGTGCATCTCACAACCTATGTAACTCTCTCTATTAAATCAGCCCCAACAGCACTGGGAAGGAAGAACCAGACTTGGGCAGCATTTGTCATTGGCCACTTTTGGCTCACCAAGCATACAGCTAGCCCTCACTTTGAACCTTCGAAGGGCTTGCCCCCCATGTGTGGAGTTTTTACCTGTGGCTGCTCTTTTCAGAATGAAAATTTATTTTCTTGATACAGTTCACAGCTCCTGTCTCTGGCCGCATGTTCTCTGAATTTAGAGCCTGCTGTTGTGAAGCACCTCCCACAACTGGTCATCTTTTTCTGGCAATGTGGAGCACTGGCTCCTTTTTATCTCTTAAATCTCAGCTTATAACCTATTTACTTGAATATAAAATAATCAATTGAGTTGTTGAATTTTCTCTTTGCTGAAACACTGAGGGATCGACATCAGGAAAAGATGATAGTATGTTGGAGGGTGATTTACTGGTTGATAGATATGGGGTTGGCTTTTGTCTTGTTTTTATAGCTGTTTTTAAAAATCTGAGGACAGCATGACCCCCTTTTCTCTCAGATGAATGCCTGCATCAAAATGGATACCACATAGGATTTCTTTCTCTTTTCTTTTACTTTTCCTTCTATACACTCCTTGATTTTGCTTTGAAAAAATAAATCACTTTGTAGAAAGCAGACAACTGGAAGCCAAGAAGATTTTGTTCAGGTACAGAACAGATAGTTCAGCAAAGTTCTTTTTTGTGATCATGATACATGTCTAGCTTAGGCAATGAATTTATACAAACATATCAGGTCACTCATTTTGATTGTTTGTGCCAATTCATATTTTTCAAATTCATTTATTTCCTCCACATGTTTTTTGAGTGACCACTAGTACTACATGTTTGGAGGTGATTTTTAAAAAAATTAATTTTATTTTAGGCTTTGTTATAAAGCACATTATAAATAAAAAATAACCACATATCAAAGCTAGTCAGATTCAAAGACAATACAACTCAATAGACTTCTAGACCATTAGAATAGAATACTAGAGTTTTTAATCTTACCCTTTCAAGTTATGTTTTTTGGACTACATCTTAGAAATATGATTTTGTTAAAATGTGCAAACATTGAAGTCAATCATATCAACTTAAATCTGTCCATTTTGTGGGAGTTTGAATGTAGTTGGCCACCATAAGCTCATAAAGAGGAGAAATATTAGGAAGTGTGACTTTGTTGAAGTAGGTATGGCCTTGTTGGAGGAAGTGTGTCACTGTGGGATTGGGCAATGAGGTCGCGTATATGCTCAAGTCACATCCGGTGAATCGATCTACTTCTGTTGTACTCTAATCAAGATGTAGCCAGCACCATGTCTGCCTACACACGATGTTCCCTGCCTTGATGATAATGGACTGAATCTCTGACAGTGTAAGCCAGTAACTCAATTAAATGTTTTTTCTTTATAAGAATTGATATGGTCATGGTGTCTCTTCAGAGCAATAGAAACCCTAACTAAGACAATGTCTTAGTTTCTTTTCTGTTGCTGTAATGAAATACCATGACCAAGGAACCTATTAAAGTAAAGCATTTATTGGAGGCTTGCTCAAAGATTCCTGGGGATCATTCATGATTATCAGGAGACAGAGTAGACAGGCATGGAGCTGGAGCAGTAGATGAGATTTTTACATCCTAATCTAAAGGCAGCAGGCAGAGGGAAAGACTGGGTCAGATATGGGCTTTTCAGACCTTAAAGTCCACCTCAGTGGTTGACCTCCTTCACCAAGGTCATATCTACTCCAACAAAGCCACATCTATGAATCCTTCCCAAGAGTTCCACTAAATGGAGTTGAGCATTCAAAAATTTGAGCCTACGGGGAGTTAGTTCCTATTCAAATCACCATGCAACATATATTAGCAATAGGTGTTTTTAAAACACAATAATGTGACAGTTTTCACATGGCTTTTGTTCCATACTATTTTCTGTTTCTGGATTTACAATGCCACACAAGTGATGTAATGAGTGAGTGTCACATTTTCCTATCAGAAAGGAGGTTATGTAGATTATAAGATGAGATAGATGGAGGGTACCATGGTACTGGTAAGATGATTCAATCAGTAATAGTTTATGTAGTACCAAGATAAAGATTCCTGTATGGTGGTGTGTGTTTATAATATTTATTGACAAGTGACAACTCCCTGGCCAGCCCACATTATCTAATCTGTGAGCCCTAGGTCACCCTGAAAGACTGTCTCAAAACACAAGGTGGGTAGCACCTGAAGAGCAACATCCAGAGAGGACTTCTGATCTCTACACATATTTTCATACATATGTTAATATACCTGCATACTTGTGAACATACACATACATGTGGATACATACACATCTACATACATATGTGTAAAATTTATCTTTAAAACTAAATAAATACAAAAATGTTATGTACCAAGTTCACCTACTTAAAGAATATTTTTTAATTTTTATCATGGTATTTTTATAGTTACCTCAAATTAAAAGTCAATGTTTAAAATTTAATTTCTCAATTTTTTTCACAGAGAGTTAGTTTCTAGAGACTAACTTTCTTATCGTATAGAGATTCTGTATTTCTTCTTTCTGTCAATTTGCTTGTTACAAGGTCACTCATATAAACTCTTGTGAAAAACTGAAGGTCATATAGTTCCACTGGCATCTCTACTAACAACTCTACACAGGGAGAATCACATTATCATCAGTCATAGAATAACAGTAGTTTTATTTACTTATAGCTAACATCTCAGTGGGTGGTGTATAAAAATACTTTTAAAAGATATTTTGGTGTTTGAGGAAATAAGAATTTTTAAACTGATTTGCCTATTACATGGTGTATACATATACCAGCATACAGACTTGGCATTTCATTAACATGTGCTATTTTCATGATTTCTATGTATTAATGAAAAACAGATATATATTTCAGAGTGAGTTTTAATGATTCAGTGGAGTTACACTCAAGGGACTCTTCCTTCAGTTCCAAGACCATGTTGATATTTAAAAGTAAATAAAGGCAATTTCTACTTCTTGCAATATATTTTGACTCAAGAGAGAGAGAGAGATAGCTTTCCTCTGAGAAAACGAGGAAGAACTTCACTGTATTTACATCAAATGTCAAGATCTATAAAATTGCTCATTGTTTGATTTTAATTTCATGCCTTCACAGAGGTGCACTCATGAGAAAACTAGTTTATTTCATGTACCAAAATGAGATGAACAAATAAGATTTAACAGTAACTTGGAGAATGAATGACCAGCTCTGTATGACATTAACATACTTAAAACTCTTTCTTTATATTCATGACCTATCACATCATATTTTGATTTTTTTTGGCATAGTACAAGCCATTTTATTTTAGCCCTGAAAAGGGTCACACAAATGTGAAATAAAATATATTTAATGGGTAAACTGTATTATATTAAATAACCATATACAAAGAGAAAAAAATCTGAGGTATACAGAAAACAAAAATCAAAATGGGAAACATGGCAAAAATTAACTGATTTTTCTGTAAAATCCTTAAGAGTTAAAGAATTGTAATATTTATTACAACCAAACATCACAGCGTCAACATAGAAAGAGAGAGATGAAAAAGTAACCAGATTGGGAAGGAAGATAAATCTTCCTTTAATTTCAGGCACCACAATATTCTTTGTAGAAAATTTAAAGGAATGCATTCATAACATAGACACAAATGTATATATTCATTACAAACCCAATAGACAACTTAATTTATCAATGTTCTATAGGATCAAATATTGTCCTATAGAACAAAGTTTCTATGCAACCTAGATATATATCCAAGTTGAAATTAAGAAGATCTTTCCATATTACAATAACATAAAAAATAAGGTGCTTCAAAGTGTCCTTAACTGAAGTCTAAGCTGTCCACTACTGTTTAAAACATTTCTAATCAAGCTTTCTAGGATGTCTTACAAGGGCAGGCATTGCAAGAGTACAGCCCCACTTTCATGAAACAATATCTCCCAAAGGGCAAGTCCATTTATTAATCTAATTGAACCACAGGCATTATGATTTCAATATTTGAAATTTAAAGATGCGTTCCCATCTTGAACTGACCTTTTTTTTAAAGGCATCTAACTGGCCAGTAATCACGTGATGCAAAGCTTACCATTGATTATTAGTGAGTGTAAACTAAATAAAATGATATAATTGTTTTTGGTCACTGGGGTGAAGATAATAAAAATGGAAGCAATACTAATCCCTAGTTAGGTTGAGAACTAACCAAAGTCTTCCTGTGTTATAAGAAGGTATGCAAATTATATAGCCTCTTTTTGGAAAAGCTTGACAATTTTGTATAGAGTTTGAGGAATAAATTTACTACATGACTTACTAATTTCAGTCCTAATAATCCATCCAAAAAATTAATCCACAAACTTATTGTATTCAAATGCAGAATTTTTATGATAGCCCTAAACTGAAAATAACCAAAATATCCATTAATATGAGTAGAAAGGCAAGTGTGGTTGATTTTTAAAACATACTAAACAATTTTTCAAATTGTATACCACATGATGCATGAGCTACATTGGAAAGTTCAGCCATAGCCACTGCATACTTTAGAATCCTAATGTTATAAAAATGCTCAGGAAACACTAGCTTATAAAGAAGACATTACATCTGTGATTGACAATGCCATGCTTTGAAGAAAATCTTAGTATTAAAGGACATAAGGAGCTTTCTAGAATAAGAGAATTATCCCAGATGAAGTTTGTAATTATAGTGGTATTGTTCTAAATGCTTAAAAAGTAAGCACCTATACTAATAAACAAGTTCTATTTTTTAAATTAATCCCCTCAACTTTTAAAACTTGTTAGATTGAGGTAGAATACTTGCTCTAAGCCTTCAATATAATAATGCGACTTTATGACTTAAGTTTTTACATTCTCAAACAGTTAGTTTTCCTCTTTCAAGGTGAAGTATAATAGCAGATATTCCATGGGTTTCTTATATTGATAAATGTGTGAGTCTGTATTACCATAGCTTCAAAAATCTGCATGTTTAAAACTTCCATTTACTGAGTTCTCAGGAATGAGCACTGAATGGTAAGGAATATAATAAAAGCCTGTAGATTCTAGATTGAAATCATATTTCAATTATTATTTATCAATTTATCAATTATCAATTTCATTATCACCTCAGATGACACAGGTAAATTTGGCAGCCAGTCCTTACCAATCTCTCCAGGAAAGCCATATTTATGTCATACTACTGCCATCTTCATGCTATTTCCACTTGGCCTAGATATGATCTTCTATTGATGTCTAGCACTGTTACTTATTATTGGATTTCTTTGCACTTTAGTCTCTTCTTAGAAGAAAAGAAAGAAGGAAAACACTTTACTTTGGCATTAAAGAGTAGCTGTGTACAAAAGCATAAACAATACCCATGTCATGTCCTAGTACAGAATTTATGTTTTCCTTTATTGGCTTACTAGAAAATATTCTTGTGATTTTTTTACTGACTTTTTAAAAGTTGTCCTCAAACTTGCTATACTGTAAAGCTATTTAAAAGTTTGCTCATCATCACAGATTCAGTATATTTGCTGTCTAATTACTTCTCTAGATTCCAGATTGTTCTCTCTCAACTTCAATAAAGAGGATCTGTTGGCACTCAAAGAAACATATCAGTCACTCTTTGTTCCTCATTGGTTATCTAAACACCTAACACAGCCTCAAAAGAAGTTTCATGCCAAGTGTCATTTACCAGAAATTCCAAATTTTAATGAATATATCTTCTATTCAAACATATATAAAGAACTTCTGTACAAAACAAATTGGATAGTAATTATAGCTACTACATATTTGAATATAATTCTATAAAATTTATAAACATAACCTATATTGGAAAGTGAGCTCTTTGTAAAAAAGTTTCTTTTCTATTAGTTGCTGAAACTTGTCCCTTCCTCACTTTCAAATGCTAACTTTTTTTTTCTTTAGCTTACGCTAAAATATGCTGAAATTTTCTTATGGGGACTTTGTATTTTTCACTGTTTTGAAACGGTTTGTGCTTAATTCCTGAAAAATATTTTCCATCATACATAGCTGGCTGTTTTTACCAGGCTTATCACTCTGCTACTATAAAACAACCTCTGATTCAACTCTCTATCTCTCTGCTTCTTTCTGATTGAGTTACAGGCTAGTTTTTCCACAATTTTTCTTCATTGCTTTTGTTATTATTTTGAAATGGTCTCTTTTTAAGTCATACTTTAATCTGTGTACTGGATTTTAGTCACCCCACTGTCTATCACTATAGATCAAATTCTAATTGTTCTTAATAAAAACCCAGAGTCAGGTATTAGGGAATGAAAGTTCTGAGATCAGAGAAGCATTTGAGCCAGTCACTAGGGAGACCTTTTAAGTGCAGAGAATCCTAAGACCTAAAGGGTGATCCTATCCTCAGACTGCCTACTCAGAGTGTGTCCTCTGACTACATCTCCAGACTGAGGGCTTCACTGCTGCCTCAGACTGTATCCTCAGACTGCACTGAGCTCTTATCCCCTTCTCACTTTCTGTCTTCACCTTCTCAGTGCTAGGCTTAAAGGTCTGTGACTCTCATACACTGGGATTAAAGGTGTGAGCCAATACTGCATGGCTCTGTTGTTTCTCTTTAAGACTGGATCAATCTAGTGCAGTCCAGCCCAGCATGGCCTTGAACTCACAGAGATCCCTCTGCCTCTGACTCCTGAGTCCCAGGATTATATGTGTGTGCCACTACTGCCTGGATTCTAGTGGTTTAGCTCTGTACTCTGATCTTTAGATAAGCATTTTTGTTAAAAATACAAACAAAAGATCACCACATACCATCCGGCTTCAGCCCCACTCCTTCTTCCACTCACATCTTCTTTCCAAAACAATTCCATCTTTTACTTTCATGGGTCTCTCCCTCTCTCTCTCTCTCTCTCTCTCTCTCTCTCTCTCTCTCTCTCTCTCTCTCTCTCTCTCTCTGTGTGTGTGTGTGTGTGTGTGTGTGTATGTGTGTGTGGGCGCGTACGCACACGTGTATGTGTTTCATTAAGTCTAACTAGAGATCCTGTCTAAAGATGGATGGAAGTAGTACATATTGCTTCATTATAATTAGCTGTAAATCATCTTTCTGGGAGGGGCATGGTTTTATGAGTCTGACCTCTTTTCCTGATAAAATTTTGACAGATCCTATCGTATGTAGGATTTCTGCAGATAACTACCACTGCAATGAGTTTGTGAGAGGTGTGTCTAGATGATACAGCATTTGTCTCGGTGTTCTCCAACCTCTGGCCCTGGCTCTTAGTAATGTTCCTCCCCACAACTCTCTTTCTTAATGTTCCTTGAGCTTTGCTGAAAAGGAAAAATATATAGAGATATCCCATGTATGGCCATGCACTCTGTAGTCACTTGTTATCGGAGTATGACCAGTTGTGAGACTGTATTAGTCACTGTCCGCTGAAACACAATTTTATTTTTTCATGAGACACTACTATACGGATGTGAAAAAGTTTATTAGGCAGCTTTATACTACAGCTGTTTAACAAAATAGTAGTCGGTGTTCTACTTGAACTTTTGATCTTCCCAGCTATGTGTTCTTGGCCAGGTACAAGAACTGTACACATTAATGAATAATTCTGAGCTACCACTAATGTGTTAGAGATTCAACAAGGCAAGAAATAAAAGCACTTTCTCTTGGAATCATTTAACCAAGAGCAAATCTTCATTTGAAATATTTACTTCATGTTCTCTGTGTCTTCTTTCTCCTTGTTTATGTTGCATGAATCTGAATCCGTGTCTGCCCAAAGGCTGTACCTGTGTGACTATCTGGCCCTCACAAAGGGTTTTACTGTGTTTTATTAAATAGTACAGAAAATATCATATGGTGAAAGAATTAGATCCTTTACAGAAATCTTTTTAATAACTTTTTGTTTACTTTATACGTCAACTGCAGTTTTCCCTCCTTCTCCTCCCATTCCCTCCCTCAATTTTCCATCTAACACCCTCCCCATCCACTCTTTACAACAATCTTTAACAGTTTTACAAGAGATTATGTCATAAGGCAATGTTTTGTCTCCAACTGGTTCCAACTGACACAAATAAGAAGCATCGTTGTTTATAAACCAATATCCTCGAATGTTGCTTTATGGTAGATGTTTATAAATTAGTTTCATCTACTGCATTTGCTGCTTTCAGCACAGGATACACATTCATTGTTCTTTGTCAGGGACATGGAGGAATACATAGTTTAAGGTTATAGCTATGCATTATTTTTGGTTATAAATGTTTTCTTAGATAAACAATTTAAACATTTATTTCTGTCACTCTCAGAATTTCTAAATCTTTTTTAAAAGTTTCTTTTCTGAATTTTACAATAAGGAAAACAGTAAAACTATAGCTATCTAGTCTTCAGTCCCATCAGAGACCCAAGAAGGATAATATATTACTTGAGTAAACAGTAAATGCATAGAAGACAGCCTCCAAAGCTATAGCAATGACAGAAACAGACATCCTAGATTCCTTTGTAGTATTAGCATATTCATCTTCACACTCCAGGCCTAGAATGTCTGACAAATGTTTTGGGAAGCAGGATATTTTGAAGGGCTGTTCTACTCAGTCTTGGCAAAATTTGGCCGTCACATTCTTTTCCGTTCTTCTTGTCTAATTTGGACAGCATAGTATCAGCAATTGAAGTAAGATCAATTTCTGGCCCAAATAGCTAGTTGTCGCCACAAAGGAAGCAAACTTCGATGAAATTTCTTTGATGCCATTCATCATTTTTGAAGTAAATAGGTGCTAAAAGGAGAAAACCTGCCTCACTGTCATAAAAAGCCTTATGTTATTAAACATTTTAAATTCTATATTCTGTAAGTCTTTGAATTGCTTGAAGATCATCTATCTATTGAAAATATATCTCTGTGTGACCTTGAAAACATACCTAAACTTGATTGTTATAGATGACTAACTATTAACCTATATTTCTTTATTATCCTAAATATCTTTCAAGGATTAAAACTTTGCATTGTATTTTTAAAGGAGCTGCCTAGATACAATGCCTTAGAAAGAATAGAAGCCTATACAGAGTATAACAAAATAACATTTGAGATTAGTGTTGTTCAAATTGTACTCAACAATTCACCTTTTCATCCCATCATTTTTATATTCTATCCCTCATTTTCCCCTATATAAATAGATCCATGAATCTCATCTCCTTTGTTTAGTGTTTTTCCTGACTATGATCAATAACAGTTTGTAACCAACCCCCTTAAAAGATGGCAGATATCCATAACCTACTGATTGAACGAAAACTATACATCTCACTTCTTGGGAATTTTAGTGTTGTCTTCTCTAGATTGCTTCCTGATGTTTGGGATGTTGGAATCTTTAGGAAACCTGAGAAAATTGAGATAATATTCAAACCCTGGAAAAACTACCCATAACATTTGTTGTTCAGTCTCTCTTCAATGGGAAACACATGGCTTATCTGCAGTACTGTCTATAATAGCCTGTGAGGGTAAATCATCTCATTCAGCAGTCTTGAAGCTGTTCTGCATGGAGAAATCTGAGGAAATTCTAAAAGAGATTTTTTAAAAGGCTGAATCACCAAGGCAAACATTTTCATTGGTGTCTGGTCCCCTTGCTCTGAAAGTCTACACTATTTTAAAGGTAGCATACATTTCTGCATTAACACAAGTATAGAATGTGCATTGCACACAAGCCAGGCAAAGAATGGCTTTTTGTTTTATATTTGAGCAGGTAAAACATATGTCCCATGTCTTATAGTTTTTCTAGGTTTATTTCTTTATGTCTATAGTTAGGATTTTCAGGGGTTCTTTCCCCTAAACAAACCTGATCTCTATCTATCTTGAAGCAATCCATAGATTTTCATTTTCTATAGAAACAAAACTGTAACCTCTTTCATAAAGCAATATATTTTCCAACTTCCATTTTGAAGCTAAGAAATCACTAGTGTATGTATGAAAATTTACACAATGTAATATCTCTCAGAAACGGCAATTTTCTGTTCATTGGCATTCAAAAAATTCAAAATTAACAAAGCAATATATAAGGTCCAAACTCCCTATGTTATAATATTTTCCATTCTAACATGGCTTATATTTTTATATTACTTTATTCTCTTTTTGAAGACTATATTATTTTTAAACTACTTTTTGTATGATTGTCTATACCCATTTTCTTTTCTTTTTAAGTCTACACACATTATTTTAAACAAATTGTATCAAGTGTACATTTTTAAGCTGTCTTTACTGAACACCTGCAGTGTTCTCTGACTGTATGAGACAAATAATAAACTATTGTGCCAGCTGTAACATGGCTCAGCTTAGCATATAGTGCTGGCACATGGCATTGGCAGATAGCCCACAGGCAGCAGCTGGTAAGAACACCTCTGCATGCCAGCAAGCACCAGCCTACCAGAGAGATTGCAGGATTAGGAAACTAATTCTGGCTCCTTGTCCAGAACTATTCTTGACTTTCTCAGGCCCTACATTTGGATACTTGAGTTCCCATGTTGCAAGTCATATGTAACAAACTTTCTCTGTGATTCTTGCAAGATGCCAAATAACCACAAAGAGACTTCTTATTAATTATAATAGCTCAGCCTTAGCTTATGCTTGTACCTAACTAGTTCTTCTAAGTTAACTTAACCCATATTTTTAAATCTATGTTCTTTTATTACCTCCATTACCTTATTCTGTATTGCCTATCTTGCTTCTTTTGCATTTGGCTGGTGATTCTTTCTTTTTTCCTCTCAGGGTTCTCTATGTCTTACTTAACCTCTCCTTCTTAGGTAATTGCCATTCAGCTATTTATGAAACCAACCACAATGACATCTTCACAAAGTGTAAGGAAATATTCTACAACACTAGAAAAAAAACATTCTGCCTGTAGTTCATAATACTCTATGCAATTTATAATTTGTTTGGAGCATTAATTTTCTTCTATATGTCTTATTACAAAATAAACTAATAAATAAATATGTAATTTAAGACATTTTAATATGCTTCAGTGGTTCTTGTTTTTCTTTTTGTAATCTTGGCAAACAAGAAAAGAGAGTAGTGTTTTTAGTGCAAAGACTTAATTTCCTTTAGATTCTTGAGTGAGTTCAGGGATATCTGACTCAGTATTTTAAGCTGCCCATGGAGGCATTGCTAATTACACATGAAGGGAAACAATTTTCCAGTGTCAAGATGTCACATTTACATACTTTAGCTGATTTCTACATACCCTGGCAGGTCAAATTTCTCTAACTAAACCTAATTGAGCCACCCACTAGCAGAAATTGCATTTCTTTAAAGTGTAGAGGTATTTTTGAAGATTTCAAAACAGGAAAAAAAGTACATTTGAAAAGAAAAGAAGGCCTGGCCTTGCAATCATAAAATAAAATTAGAGAAATTATTTTCACTGGAATCTTTTTCACTAATAACACTCCCGAGATAATACCAAGTCAGATATTCTTTATTGAACTTAAATTAGTACCTTTATGTCACTGATATGTGCCTACAGATTTTTCAGAATTGAAAAATATGTGACAGGTCTCAGTTCTAAGCACATGCTATGTAATGCTTTCACAGTACAATCTGAGAGAACTTTAGACATAGATTCCACGAGATGCAGATTATCTTAATGTGAATTTCATTATCATTTTAAGTACTACTCTTACTACATTTGACAAACATTGCCCTCAAGATATAAATAGCCATGAATTGTACCAAATTTAGTAACTCCAAAAATGTTTACTCAAACTTATTTTGTTTAAGCAGAGACAGAAGTAAATAACAGATAAGGAATTCTTTTGTGATTAAGAGTATCATTTATAATGAGCTGCATAATTAATTCTTTTATTTCAACTTTTGAAAAATGCAGAGTAAACATACTAATAAAACAGAAAGACAAGCATATTAAACAAATATAAACAATAGTCACAATTACTGTCATCTTAAGTACAATATAATAGACATTTGGAAATTGAAGTTAGGCAAAGTTGTGTTTAAATTCACTGTTTGCTCTTGAATATCTACTAAGTTCTCTTTGCATTAATTTTCTCCTGATAAAATATAATTAATTGTATCTAAGACTAATTAGTGTGAAGAATATAAATATACTTACATTTGTATTTTAATTTATTAAGAAAAACATGCTATTAGAAAACATTAAAAAATACAAATCTTAATATTTTAGTATGTAGAAAATTATAAATAGTGTACGTTTGGTTTAACAAAATCTATTTTCTTTCACACATAGGTCACTACTTCTGGCTTGTTTAGAATCATTATATAGACTAGTTGGGCCTCAAACTCATAGCAATCCATCTGGCTTTGCATCTCAAGTACTTAGATAAAAGGTGTACGCAACCACAGTACTAATGTCAAAACCTTTTATTTTTGTAGTTAAAAAAAACTCACAAGTCTATGACAGATAGATAACTAGTCAAATTTTCTTGTAATAATTTTCTAAATAATGAGTTCATGTATTTATTTAACAAATACTCTGTGATTTCCATGCATTTAAACCAAGGCACAAAGCCTATAACTTTTCCACTAATTCTCAGCTTCATGGCTGGGCCCTTCTCCCAACCTCAAATGACTTATGCCAAGCAGGCCCAGGCAATACCAGCCACAAAGGTGAAAAGATGAGTGACCCACCTAGTAAAAAAACTGAACCCCCCCCCCCAACACACTGTTCTGTCCACTGTAATCCTTCATTATCCCAATATGATTTCAACTTTTCCCTGGTCCTGCTGCTGCTGTTACAACAACCCCAGGCCTAGTATGCTTCTATCACCTAGGCACTGACCACATCCACCAGAACTGGTCTAGGCTATAGAAAACAAAGAGCCTTGTGCACACAGATAAGCCTCAGAGAAGAAAAAAAGTTAAATACACAATTGATCTCTTCAAAGGAATCAGGTTTGAAGCTGCTCTTCTTGACTACCAGGAATGATGTCATTTTACAAAATGGTGATCCTTTTTTGTCCAATGAGATAGAATATTTCCTTATCTTTCAGAATTTATGATTTTTCTTATCTGAGACTTTTTCCCCTAAATCTTGAGCATTGTTTTTGGACTATAAAACCCATTCTTATAAGTGATATCACTTGTGATTTTCATCATCCCAAGTGACTTCTATGTTACCTTAGCGCCTGGCATATCTCAGCACAGATAGGTATTATGCTATCCTCAGTTAAACTTCCTAGACCCTGAATCTTGGGCACAATCACTGAGTCGACAGTACACATTCTTATGAAAGAAGTACTTTGTAAGGCATCTCAAAGTAAACGTGTTGCAAATTGTTGTGCCCTTGTGACTAATTTGCTATATGAATACTCTTTTTTTTTCAAAATTGTGCTGGGCATAAACATGGTTAAAGTAAAATGATCTGGGGCAGACTCTAGAAATCTGGGTTCAGTATCAGTTACAACAAAATCAGGCAGAGCCAAGTTTCATTCTTGTCTCTGTCTTTGTAGATTTTTCCCCTGCCTGCTTTAAAGCCTCAAGAAGAATCAACACACTAGTTCACACAAGCCCAGAACAGGACTCCAGCAGACTCCTTTGGCTGAAATACAGTCCACACCATTTGGAAGAACAGACAACACAGAAATACATACAGTTCGCAAAGCCAAAAGAATAGTCCTAATAGCTGTTTCACAGGCCAGGATGGCCCTAGGTATTTTAGGGAAGACTCATCCTTCACTGGTATGATTTAGATAACCAAGAAGATTTTGGCTTTACTGGAGGTCTTACCAGAACAAGGGACCCAAGCTATCCAAATGGTTTAGTAGGTCTTTCTTTCTATGTTTTGCTTGTATTAATTAATGAAGAAACTGCTTTAGGCTCTTGATAGGGCAGAATTTAGGTAGGCAGAGGTGACAGAACTGAATTCTGGGAGGAAGAAAGCAGAGTCAAGAGAGAGCTGCAATAGACTCACCATAGTCAGACATGCTGAATCTTTCCCAGTAAGTCATTGCCATGTGGTGATATATAGATTAATAGAAATGGTCTAAATAAATATGTGAAAGTTAGCCAATAAGAGGCTACAGCAAATGCGTCAAGCAGTGTTTTAATTAATACGATTTCTGTGTGGTTACTTCCAGGCTAAGCTATCCAGATGGCCTGGATGAATAAGCAGCCTCCCTACAACACTCAAAACCCCAGCAGAGACACCCTACTGGACCTGAAGAGTCACCAGAACCCATGACCACTTAGACCAGAAGAACAGAGAGGAAATAGAAACCAAGGAACCAAGCACCAGTCCAACAAAGACAAACACAGGATTCAACACCTAGACCTATAGTCACCCCAAACATAAGCGATACAACGAAAGCAGTGCTAAGAGGAAAGTTTATAGCACTGTGTCTTTAAAATGAATTGGGAAAAAAGTTATACTAGCAACTTAGCAGAACACCTCAAAGCCCTAGACCAAAAGAAGAAAATGCACCCAAGAGGAGTAGATGGAAGGAAATAATCAAACCGAGGGCTTAAATCAATGAAATCAAAAACAAAGAAGCAATTCAAAGAATCAACAAAACAAAGACTTGGTTCTTTGGGAAAATCAAAAAGATAGACAAACCTCATCCAAACTATCTAAAAGGCAGAGAAAGAATACTCAAATTAACTAAATCAGAAAAAAAAGTAGGAAATAATAACAGATACTGAGGAAATCCAGACAATCATTAGATCATACTTCCAAAATCTGAACTCCCTATAATATGATGGAGTATTCGTTGGGTATATGCCCAAGAGTGATATCACTGGATTTTGAGGAAGATTGATGAAAATTTTCTGAGAAACTGCCGTACTGATTTCCAAAATTCCTATACAAGTTTGCACTCCCAGCTGCCATGAAAGAGTGTTTTGTTGTGGGAGGTCCTTCCTCTCCTCCAGCCTATAGCCCATTGGGGCCTGGTCTCTCTCCCTTTAAAAAAGCGGCCACTTCCCTCTCCTCTCTCTCTTCAGTTCCTGCTCTGCCAGCGATTAGACTCCCTTCCTGGTTGCGCAGAGGGCTGTTGTCTGGGATGGTGATCTGTAAGTTTTTTCCCCTTTAAATAAATACCACCCTATTAATCATAATTCCAAACTAGTGTGGCATTGTTTGTGACTTACGCCTTCAGTGTTCCCCTGACTCCACATCCTCTCCAATATAAACTGTCCTCAGTATTTTTTTTCTTAGCCATTCTGACATGTGTAAGATTACAGTTCAGAGTCAATTTGATTTGCATTTCCCTGAGGATTAAGGATGTTGAGCAATTTCTTAAATATCTTTCAGCCATTTGAGTTTTTTAAGATAAGAATTTGCTATTTAGCTCTACACACAATTTTTAAATTTATTTATTTTTTGTATTTAAATGGGTGGAACTAGAAAAATCTATCCAGATTCAGTTCAGAAAGACAAATATGATATGTACTCACTCATAAGTAAATATGCGATGTAAAGCAAAAAGTAACCAAACTACAATGCAGAGAATCTATGGAACCAGGAGGACACTAAAAAAGACACATGGATTGCCCTGGGAAGGGGAATTAGATGAGATCTGGTGGGTACAGAGCTTGGGGTAGTAAAGTGGAGGGGATGGGAGATGAGAACATGAGGAACTTGATGCTTGAAGGGAGGGGGGGAGATTAATGAAAGAGAGATCTTGATAGAGAGGGTCACTATGGTGTTATCGAGAAACTAACTCAATGAAGAAATTCCCAAGAAACCACAAGGATGACCCCAGCTAAAACTCCTAGTGACAATGGAAAGGGTGCCTGAGCTAGCTTTCCCCTATAATCAGATTGGTGAATACCCCAACTACCATCATAGAGCTTTCATTCAGTAGCTAATGGAACCAGATGCAGAGATCCACAATCAAGCACCAGACTGAGCTCCTGGAATACAGTTAAAGAGAGGGAGTAGGGATTATATGAGCAAGGGAAGTCAAGATCATGATGGAAAAATGTATAGAGACAGCTGAACCAAGCTCACAGATTTTCACAAACTCTAGACCAACAGTTTTGGAGCCTCTGTGGGACTGAACTAGGCCCTTCAGATGTGGAGACAGTAGTGAAGTTTGGATTATCTGAGGAGCCCCTGGTAGTAGGACCAGTATCTATTGTTGGTCCATGAGCTAGGTTATTAGAACCCATTCCCTATGGTGGGATGCCATGCTCAGCCTTAATGCAGGGGCGTGGGGGAGTGGGCTTGGTCCTGTCCCAGCTTAATGTGCCAGGCTTTGCTGTTGCCCCATGGGAGCTCTTACCCTTGGGAAGAGTGAATGGGGGGGGGGGCTGGAAGGGAGTAAGGGGGAAGGGAGGAGAGGTGGGTGGGAAACCTGTGGTTGTGATGTAAAATAAAGAAAAAGTAATAAATATACCAATAAAAATGAAATATATCACACTTTTAGAAATACATCATAATCATTATAAAATCTCTCAATTGTTCTCCTTTATGCTTCCTCACATATACTTTCCCACCCCCTACATAACCTTATTCTATACATAGAGTTCATCTGTAGTGTTTTTTTATTTGTATTTTAATAAAGATTTCCTGAAGATTAGAGTGCAGAGCTAAGCCTCTAGAGGCTTGGGAGTGGTGACATACACCCTTGGTCCCAGGACTCGGGAGACAGAGAAGGACAGATATCTGTACATTTAAGGGTACCCTGGCCTACACAAGATCGATACAGAAACAGATCCAGGTGTTA
>NW_004949096.1:12722305-12728425 GCF_000317375.1 Microtus ochrogaster | reverse complement strand
CTTAACTAAATATCAAGCAGACCATATTCTGTTCTTGTAGCATTTATGATTATTAAGTTAAAAATAATAGAAATGAGTACATTGCTTTAAGGACAATACTATTCTAACCCAAACAATCCTTTCATGTTTAAAGATATGTTTTTATACAGTTTCCCTTTTGACCAGTGAGTTCCTTGTCTCAATCTCTCTGTTAAAGCCAGACTTTAGTTAAGGCACTCTTTTCTTACTAGACCATACTTCTTCCACCAAGATAAGCTCCTGTGTATGGTCAACATGGATCTATCCGTCCCATATTTTACAACACTTTTTCCCCATTGTATCATACTATGTCCTGTCATTGATTCTACATGCTTGGTGTCCAGGAAACTCATTCTCAACAGCTGGCACTGTGTGTGCTCTTGAGGCCTTTCCCCTAGTCTGTGTATGCAGCCTTACCCTCCTTTTCAGAACTGTGAGCAGTAGTTAATATTCCAAGAGTTGTGTTCTCATATGTACCTATCTCTATTGAATCACAAAAAGTTCCCAGGATGAGGAGTCATTCCAGGTTGCCTTGTCCAGCCTGAATAAAGGGGGAGGTGCTTGGTCTTAAGGCAGCATGATATGTCATGCTTTGCAGAAGTCCTTAAGATGTCTACTCCATGATTGAAGAGTGTGGAAGTGAGGAGTGGGGTGGGAGTGTGAAGAGAGGAGGAAGGGGAGTAAAATAAATAAATTAATTTAAAAAAGAGCACAAAACTCATCACCTGCCAAAGCACACTGCTAAACTTTATTTTTTTCTCACTCCCCCTTCACTGTACATTTCAACAGTAGTTCCAAAAATACACATAGCACACAATTCCTACCATGCTTTTACCCACATCCTAAAATGTTCTTTCCAGTTTGTCATTTGCTTGCCTTTCCAGCTTTCTTATATTCTGGTGTACACTTTCCCTGACCCTTGAATTTATGCAGTACATGAAGGGGAGGTGATTTTACCTCATCTTCTATGCTCTCATAGTTTTTTCTATATGTTTTTCCATTATCTCTCTGTCTGCACTATAATTACAAAAAAAAATCTGGATTTGGGAACTGTAAGCTTTCAGTATTTTTAAATATTGACTCATTTAAGTCTTCTGATGTCTTTCTGAGTTAGTTGTTATAAATTTCCCATTTTCCAGATCACCCACTTGATCAGAATGTAATAAAGTACCCCCATTAAACTCATGTACCTAAAATGTCATGTGTTTCTTTTTATTTTAATTTTCCTCTCATTTATAAATTTTGTTTAAAGTTTGTCAGTTACTTATAGACTTCATATTTTGAGTTTGGCTCATCCAAACATACTTTCTATCTCTCTTTTTTCTCTAATCTTCATTTAAAAAAATCAACAACCAAACAATAAATTGCTGGACAACCAGGAAAGGCCTCACAAAGGAGAATATTTATATTGTCCCTCTGGAAGAGGTGACTAAAAGAGCCTGTGTGTTCATGGCAGTATCATACACAGGAAGAAAATAGCGTGGGCAAGGATGCAAATACCAGACCATAAAAGTGATGTGGTATAGAAAGGGGGTACTGTCTTAACTTTATACATAATTTTTCATAATCACTCTATCCTGTCTGGGCACTGATCATAGATGCACATTTAACAAAATTATTCTCATCCATCTCATCCTTCCCGGTATAACCATGATTAATGAACTGATTTTGAAGATGTTTGTTAAGTTAGAGTCATCACTCTCCTGTTTAAAAATATGATCTGGGAAAATATGGATATTAAGTACTGAAAAATGGTGGTAAGCCAGGAGATATAGATTTAATGGGGGAAGGGGGTGATATCCATTACACTTCTATGTAGCTGTTATCCCTCTCTTTACAAAGATCTATGTATTCTATTCAATATCATTTCCATTTAGTAGCAGGGCACTGCCTATATATAGATCTATTAGATTCACTGCAGAGATCTTTTCAAGATTTCTATGGTTCATTTACTGGCTACCCTCTGAGGATAGTGAAAATGATGATAGCCAGTACAATCAATGGTCAGGATGGGAACAAATAAAAAAGAAAAAGAACGAAGGAAACTCAACCTTTTTCATTTTCTCTGAAGTTCTGTAGTGCCAAGTTATGAATATATAATGATACCTCACCATGTTAGAAAATAGCAGTGCTTATGTACTGGGAGAGAAATGGATACTAACATGATGTGAGATGAATTGTGTTTTTATGTTTCTATAAACTACTGTATACATTTATGGAATTATATAAATGGTGTCAATACATTCGGCAACTGCTCTTCTTTTTAAGGCTCAGGTTGACCAGGTTTTTCCTTCAGAGGAAAATCATACCAATGCAAAACATTTTGTCAGGATTGTAGCAAACTAAAAATCAGAGTGCTGAAGAGATAGTTAGTTATGCCTTTCCTATGAAAATAGTGAAATATAAAAGGTATTGAATTGTAACTGAGGTTCGAATGGACCATAAAAAATCTTAGTAGCTGAAAGCTGATTCAAAATAAATGTAGGCAATTAACAGATTGGAGATCTGCAAGCAACAGTAATTGGATTATCAATGGATAATTTGTTTCCATGGAAGTTTTTGCTATCTGCACATCTGTAATGTTTCATTCTTATCATTTAGTTTCCTAAAAGAATGTCCTCAAAACTCAGTTAATCCCCCATATGATCTTCATAATTAAGTTATTTTGAAAAGATGGGTACTGCATTTTTATCCTGAAACAACATCCAAAGTCCTCATTTTAATTACAAATGACACTTTACTTCCGGTGCCTTAGTAATGGCTCTTTCAGAAGAATATTGTTTTCTAGATCTCCAGGGATTATCAGCCCAAGTTTAATAACTTTGCTATATTTAACTATTGACCACTAATCTAGGTGTTGTTATGAGTCACAGCAATTAAAAATTTTACATTTCAAGTAGTCGTTCATTGAATTTGAACAATGACAATGGGTTTTTGATCCTACTGTACATACTGGCTTTGTGGGAGCCTAGGCAGTTTGGATGCTCACCTTACTAGACCTGGATGGAGGTGGGTGGTCCTTGGACTTCCCACAGGGCAGGGAACCCTGATTGCTCTTTGGGCTGATGAGGGAGGGGGACTTGATTGGGGGAGGGGGGGAAATGGGAGGCAGTGGCGGGGAAGAGACAAATCTTTAATAAATAAATCAATTAAAAAAGATAACCTTTTATCAGCTTTGAAATCAAAATAGGACCCTGGTTCTCACTGGTTGTTTTGTTCTCTATAGTGCATGTTAAACATTGTACACTTGTTCCTCTTTGAACAGTTAACAGAATGAGGGCAGACTATGTAAAATTATTGTCAAATTAAATTACAAATTACCTAGAGTTCAACCAGCTATTTTTGAGTATGAATTGTAAGTATTATGTTCATACATAATTAGAATAGATAAGTAAAGGTTTATAAATTAATTTTTAGAGCTATTAAAAATGAACCAAAAATAGTTACTTACGAGAATAGTTAGGGTGATTGTATAGACCTGTCATCACAGAAGTATATAGGGACTGAATAATAAGGATTACAAGTACTGAGACAACCTGGTCTGTACAGTGAGGTACTTATTTAATTACACTCATTGATCCAAGACTTTAAGCAAATCACAAAGTCATATACTACATGAACTGGAAGTGACCAGGGAAAGAACAGAAACAAAAGGCTTAGGCGGAGAAGTAAGAAATGGAATTTGATGTGGAGGCCCCAAAATGTAAACATATTTACACCTTGTCTGAAGGTCAGAGAATTTTAGCTTGCTCAGAATTGTTTACAAGTCTGGCTACACATACTGACGTAGGGTGGGGTTACCTGGTCTTTGGACATTAAGATGGCACATATAGGTATATGCACTCTCTCCTGACCGATGGTCAAGATATGCAAGCAAGCAAGCATACTTCTGCTCTGTTCTTTGGTAACAGGAGCTCTTACCTAGGAAGTGGGTGCCTTCAGGATATTTGGTTTAGAGTGGGTTCACTGCCTAAAGGACAGAATGCTAATGAATGGATTAATGGCTTGATGACTCAAAGCATTAAGTCAGTTAACTGTTCAAGTTGTCCTTTGTATCATGTTAAAGAAGTCTTTTGTTGCCTTCTTCCTCCTTTTGTTTTGGGGTATAAAAGTGTATGGAAAATTAAATGCGGATGATTTCAGTATTCAATGGAACCCCTCCTGAAACTATCTTATGTTTCTGTTGTATTAGCTTTACTCACGTCTTTGTCCTCTTTACTATTTTTCTGATACTTGTGCTTCTGTCCTGGTAAGTAGTATTTTTGTCGAGGCTGGTCCCTGACAATTTGACCCAAGTATGTGATATACATGTATGGAAAAGAAAACTTTATAAAATTTAATGTTATATACAAGGAATATATGCCAGTTAAAGAAAAATCAACAACATTTAATAAAGGCTAAAATATATTCAAACAAAGGGAGGAAGAAAGAAAGTCTGAGAAACAGAAACAGAGAGACAGAAAGAAAAAAAAAAAAAAAAAAAAAAAAAAAAAAAAAGAAAAAAAAAAAAAAAAAAAAAAGGAAAAAAAAAAAGGAATTTGTTACTTTACCATAGGCCATTTAGCTTGATATGTGTATTATTGATTTGTAACATGTCTCATAAGAGGCCTTACTATACAACAAGGTAACATATTAACAAATTATAGTAGAAAAATTTTACAACTTCATCTGGCTTATAACTGACCACCAAATATGTTTTTACCCAGTGACTAAGAAATTCTAAGATATTGAGAAAAAGAGATAATTTGAAGCGACTCAGAAGAGTTTGACCTATTGTTATCTAAAAAAAAAAATAGCCTTTTCAATAGAAGACTCATTGAATGGTAATATAATATGTCTATTTTAACCAGATTTAAGGATAATTATCAACATCAAATAATTTAGAGTATCATCAGTGTTTCTAGCATTTCTTTCAAGGTATGAGGTTTCATTATTATTATTATTTTATTACTTTAAAAAATACCAATCCTTATTCCCACTCCCTCCTCTCCTCCCACTCTCTCTATGTACCCTCCCAACGTTCCTTGCTCCAATCCTGAGAGAGGGCAAGATTCCCTGCCCTGTGGAAAGTCCAAAGCTCTTCCTACTATATCTAGGTTGAGCAAAGTATACATCCAAAGAGAATAAAATCCCAAAAAGATAGTACACGTAGTAGAGACAAATCCAGTGCCACTGTCAGTGGCCTCCCAGTCTGCCCCAAGTGTCAACCACATTCAGAGAAACTAGTTTGATCTCATACTCACTTGCTTCCAGTCCATTTGGAGGCAGTGGGCTGCCATTAGCTCAGGCAAACTGTCTCAGTGGGTGAACCCCTAATGGTCTTGACTTCCTTGCTCGTATTCTTACTCCTTCTACTCTTCAACAGGACCCTGAGAGCACAGTCCAGTGCTCCCATGTTGTTCTCTGCCTCTGTTTCCATCTGTTGCTGGACAAAGTTTCTATAGTGATATCTAAGTCTGATTATAGGGCAAGGCCAGATCAGGGACCCTCTCCTCTATTGCTTAGGGTATTAGCTGGAGTCATCCTTGTGGATTCCTGGGAATTTTTCTAGGACCAGGTTTCTAGCTAACCCCATAATGGCTCCTTCAATCAAGGTATCTGTCATTCCTCCATCCATTCTGTCAAATTCTCCTCAGCCCTCCCCTTTTCTCCTTCCTTTTATCCCCCATACCGCCTCCATGATCCCAATTTTGTCAGGTGATATGGTCTGTTTTCAATTCCCATGTGGGTCTATATATGATTTTCTTTGGGTTCACCTTATTACTTAGAACTATAGGCTCAATGTCCTTTGTTTATGCTTTGTTTATGGTAATATTCACTTTTTTGGGTCTGGGTCACCTCACTCAGGATATTGTTTTCTAATTTATTCCATTTGCATGCAAAATTCAAGATGTCATTTATTTATTTATTTATTTATTTACCACTGAGTGTACTCTCACACTTTCCTTATCCATTCTTCAGTTGAGGGGCATCTAGGTTATTTTAAGGTCCTGGCTATTACAAATAACACTGCTATGAACATAGTTAAAAAAATGCTTTTATAGTATGATAGGGCATCTCTTGGGTATATTCCCAAGAGTGGTATTCGTGATCCTAGAGAAG
>NW_004949096.1:12718598-12721676 GCF_000317375.1 Microtus ochrogaster | reverse complement strand
AATTTTGTTATATGTTATCTATATAAAAATTGTCCGTTTCTTTTACATTTTCCAATTTTGAGGAGTACAGGTTTTTGTAGTAAAACCTAATGATTCTGAATTTTCTCAGTGTTTGTTATTATGTTCCCCTTTTCATTTCTGATTTTGTTAATTTGAATGTTCTCTCTCTACCTTTTGATTAATTTAGATAAGTGTTTGTCAATCTTGTCTTCTCTTCCATTTTTTAAAAGGGAGTTTTTCACTTTCTCTTTAAAGGTCTCCATCATTTTCATAAAGTTAGGCTTAAAGTCATTTTTTTTCTACTTCTTCTGGGTTAGGATGATCAAGTCTTCCCATTTTGTGTCCGCTGGGTTCTGATGTTACCATGTTGCTTTTTAGGATGTTGGAGGAATTCTTGCATTGGTGCCTACCCATCTATTCCTTCAAATGAGGGTGTCTTGGCTTCTTGGTCCAATCCTTGCTGTGTCTGTCTCTTAGGTTCCCTCAGTATTGGAGCGATCTGTGTTTCAGGACTCCATGGAATTCACTGGCTCTTAGGTCCCCTCAGTATTGGAGCAAGCTGTTTTACAGGGCTTTTAGGAGCTCGCAGGTGAATAGGCAGGGTGGATTGGGGAATAGTCCAGCTGCAGGAAAACTCCCTGCTGGCTGCCTAGAAAAGCCCAAGGAGTTGGGAAGGGGCCCCTGGGTTTTGTCCCACGGGGAAGGTTCTAGAGAGTGGGGCATTCAGCTGTCTGGCCCTGTGGTTGTTAACTTGCCTTGCAGGTCCCCTCAGTATTGGAGCAAGCTGTGTTTAAGGTTCCACAGAGCATACAGTCGAAAAAGCAAGTTTGGGGGCAGTGTGGGTGTGGGGGATAGCCTAGCTGTGGCCCCTGACTCACCTCTTCATCCCCCTCTGTATTGGAAAAGGTAGTTTTTTTTAATTTTGTTATAAATTATGCCAGATATTATTTAAGGCCAGATATCTTTTAAGGTCTGGGATTTCTGTGAGGAGAAAACTGCTTGGTTTATTTTTGGCAGTGTGTGTGTGTGTGTGTGTGTGTGTGTGTGTGTGTGTGTGTGTGTGTGTGTGTGCTTATATATTTACATGGATATGTTGGTGATTTTGCAATGTCCAAAGGGCAAAATAGATGTCACTCTCAAACCCTGTCCACTTGACAATTTCCTTGGCTGACTTGTCATTGCATCCCAGGGATCTCTCCTTCTCTGACTCCCTGGTCAAGAGAATGCAAATGAGGTGTTCCCACTACGCCTAGATTTTTGTTTTATCCCATAAATTTGGGAGGTCAAAATCAAGTCTTCTTGCCTGCAAAGCAAATACTTTACTGACTGGGAAATCTCTCTAGCTCAGATGACATTTTTGTTTTTGAAAGAAGGAGTAATATTAATGATAGTAGGTAATAGAATCTGGTTAGACAATTTTAACAATGGGAACTTTGAAAACAAGCAATTTTCTGGTCCATGACCAGAAACTGGGAGTTTCCTTCATTCTACCCTTGCCAGAGTTGAGAAATGTCAGAAGCATTTGGTGCCCTGGTTCCTGGTTTTGTTAAAGAGGTACCGCTGTCTGGAAATTGTGCTTGATACAGCATAGGCAAACCAGTTCTTGCTCCTAGGTACCTCAATCTAGTAAAGCCTTTTTCAATTTCATTTTTACAATGAGAACTTTTACTGGTAATCCAATGTTGGGATCCACATTTGCTTTACAAGATCTCTCTCTCTCTCTTTTTCTCTTCCTCTCTCTGTCTCTCACACCAATGGATCAATACTAAACTCATTTCTAGAAATACATTCTGCTTTTTTGTGAATACTTCATCATCAGGGTTCACAGGCAGAGGACGCAGAAACTACTGACTCTGGGATGTCCTAATATCCATTGAAGTTTTTCTAGGTAATCACTCTCCACTGTTCAAAGCCACAATGACTCACCTGAGGCAAGAAATATCCTATCACTTTCAAGAACCCACACACTTCACTCCTCTCAATAACAACCTTTACAATATTGTCTGGAACCTAGAGTGACAATTTATTTAACTTACATTTGATTTTTCATCAAACAATAATGATTGTGCATATTTTAAATGGAACATAATTTTTAAAATATGTAGATAACTTGCATATTGTTCAAATTATGGTACTCAGCATTTCCTTCACCTTAATTATTTACTTTTTTTCTTACTGTTTAACATTTAAAATATTCTCTAAAAAAAAGTGGTATTGTAGTTTCAGATTTCCACTCATGCCTGAAGTCTTTGTTAGGATAAAGAACCCGTGATTCATAGGGCCAGGCGAGGTTAAATCTACACTGTGCATTTAAAGTAAAATCTGTACATATTAAAAAATACATTAAAATTAGGACATTTGGGTGTTAGTAATTGTTCTATCAATTCTGTTTGGATTTTCAAGTCAAATGCTTCTCTGTTCTTTAGAATGTGCTGTTTCTTAAGTGTGGCAGGAGAGAGATTACAGAAATTTAGGACACTTGTGGGTCTTTCAGAGAACCTGTGTCCTATATCTAGTATTCACATAAAGACATTCAACCAATTGTCATACCAGTTTTGTGGAATATAATGCCCTCTTCTCTAGTCATCTGGTACCAGACATGGACTTGATATGCTTACATATAGGCTTGCACTCACACATTTACTTAAAGTAAAATAAAACTCAAAATGTGTTAACATTTTATGTTAACACTTTCTCTAATTCTCTCCTTGTTTTCTACATGTTAGAGAAATAAATATAAAGTTAGAGCTTTAAGAATGTTTTGTCCCAAGTATTGGAACAGTGGATTGAACCAAGCATGAGATTTCCCAAAATGCTAAATGAAACTTTTGAATGGAATCATTGACTCCATTTGTTTGAATCGAGTGCAGAAGAAGGGACAGAGATCACACTCTTAAGAAATAAATAAGACAGCTTCCCTGCTTCTGCTGTTTTCTTCTAAGACAAACTATCCTTGATTTAATGATACTAAAGACAGTTAAGAATATACAAATGTTCTCCCTCCTTCTGCTCCTCATTGGGACCTTGGGAGCTCAGTCCAGTGCTCCAGTGTGGGTCTCTGTCTCTATCTCCATCCAT
>NW_004949096.1:12702540-12716163 GCF_000317375.1 Microtus ochrogaster | reverse complement strand
CCAATTTTTTGAGTTATTTCTATATTTTGGAGATCAGATCTCTGTATGATGTGGAGTTAGTGAAGATCTTTTCCCATTCTATAGGCTGTCGTTTTGTCTTGTTGATTAAATGCAATGCTCATCAAAATCCCAACACAATTCTTCACAAACCTCGAAAGAACAGTACTAAACTTCATATGGAAAAGCAAAAATCCCAGGATAGCCCAAAACAATCCTGTACAATAAAACAACTTCTGAAGGCATCACAATCCCTGATTTCAAACTCTACTACAGAGCCATAGTACTGAAAACAGCCTGGTTTTGGCATAAGAACAGTCAAAAATGACCAATGAAACCAAATCGAAGACCCAGATATTAGTCCATACACCTTCGAACACCTGATTTTTACAAAGAAGCAAAAAATATCAAATGGGAAAAAGAAAGCATATTTAACAAATGGTGCTGGAATAACTGGATATCAGCATGCAAAAGAATGGAAATAGACCCATATATCACCATGCAGAAAACTCAAGTCCAAATGGATCAAAGACCTCAACATAAAGCCAGCCACAATGAACCTTATAGAAGAGAAAGTGGGAAGTACATTTGAACATTTTGGCACAGGAGACCACTTCTTTAATATAACTCCAGTGGAACAAACACTGAGAGAAACAATTAAAAAATGGAACCACCTGAACCGGAAAAGCTTCTGTAAAACAAAGGACATGGTCAACAAGACAAAAAGACTGCCTATTTTCTTGATTCTTAAACCCCAGGACAAAACAAAACATAAAAACAAAGTAAATCTTTTATGTGGCTTTTATAATTAAATTTATTATGGCAAAGCTATTCATAGATCTTTTAAATATGTATTAATATGCTCTACTCTAGTTTACTCTTTTATAGAAGATATTTTTACTCCCATTTTTTCAATGTATTACATTATTTTATATTTAATTTTTGCTATGTGGTGTTAAATAGTATAAGAACTTTCCCTAGTCATTTACAGAACTTGTGAAATCAATGCCCAGGGCTGAATTTATTTGCTTTCACAGAAAGAATAATTTTAATGTCAAGTGTAAGTGTTTTCCCCTTAGGATCTGTTTTAATGACCCTATCTTTAGGTTATCCATGACTTTTAACTGCAAACTAAATTAAACTGCTTTTCCCTACACCTTTCTAAGAATCCACTCATACAATGGAGGCCAATAGGAAAATCCAGATTAATGATCATTGTATTTAATATAAGAAATAATTTTAAATATAAAACCAAAGATTGACCTCAATATTGTATGATAGTAGGTGACTTCAATATGCCATCATCACCAGTTGACAGGTCATGCAGACAAAAACAGGTAAACTACAGTTAAATATCATAAATCAAGTGGGTCTATAAAATATTACACCTAAACACTACAGAATACACTATCTCCTTAGTAGCACATGGAACATTCTCTAATATTGACCACATATTCAGATACAAAGCAAGCACCAATAAAAGCAGAAAAATTGGTAATAACTTCTTGCATCCTATCTAACCCCACTGTATAGCAACAATAAAAACAGGATAATGTACAAATACTCTCAGAATCTGAACAACACACTGAATAAAAATTGAGTTAAAAGAGAAATCAGTAAATGTAAACATTTCTAGAACTGAAGGAAAATGAAAATACAGACTATCAAAATCTATGGGATAGAGTAAATGCAGCTCTAATAGGAAAGTTAATAGCACTAAGTGCCTGCACCCAAAAACTGGACCAAAATTAGAGCTATAGTGCAGAATTTAAGACTCTTCTTACAGAGGACTCAGGTTTAGATGTTGAAGGGCTGCTTGTTGTTTCCCTGCTACTCAGCTAGCTTAGACCTAAAATAATCACACAGAAATGGTATTAATTAAATCACTGATTGACCCATTAGCTCTAGCTTCTTATTGGTTAACTTTTACATCTTAATTTAATCCATTTCTATTAATCTGTATATCACCATGTGACTGTGGCTTATTGGCTAAAGTTTCCAGCTTCTGACTCTGGCAGTAGCTCCATGGTGCCTCTCTGACTCCACCCTTCTTTCTCCCAGCATTCTGCCTAGCTTTCCCTGCCTACCTAAATTCTGCCTTGCTATATAACTCCAAAGTAGTTTGTTATTTCATTAATGATAATCACAGTACACAGAGGGGACTCCTGCCTCCCCTCCCCTTTCCAGTTTAAAAATAGGAAGGTTTTAACATTAACATAGTAAAATTACATGTATCAAAGCAGATATCAAGCAAGAATTACAGTTACAATATTTATATCTACTTTATGCTTTATCATAACTAAGGAAAAGTATAACTATAAATTCCTTAACTCTATCAAAGTCTCCAGAAGGATATAATATTATCTAAGTAAACAGGAAGTCCATTGTAAGTAACTTCCGAAACTTTAGAATTGACAGAGATATTTTGCTGTCTGGACAGTCACATAAAACTCTTTTGCACTGTTGGGGCATCCATCTTCAGCCTACAAGCCCATAGTATCCAACAGACTTTTTTAAAGACCAGTTAGGCCTTTAGGCTGTCCATCCAGTATGTGTGGAGTCAAATCCATGTGGGGTGCCAGATGAAGAAGGATGCTTAAAAGAAATCCCACACTACCTCAGAACTGAGAATAATAGAGGGTTATTTATTTAGGAGTAGACTCACAGATCACAATCCTCTGCTGGAACAGGGAACAGCAACTGAATCAAACAGCTGGAAAAGCAGCCAGATGTGTTTTACATGAGCATAAATAGTATAAGAGGCCATGCCAAAGTGGGCGGGTAACTTAAAGGCTACTGGCAGTAGGAATTCCTATAGCACATAAATGTTTATAATTATAATACCCTCTTGATGGATTTTTCCTGTGTTAACTGAGTATGCAGTATCCTTTATCTCATATGACTAGGTTTGGCCTCAAGCCTACTTTTTCAGATAGTAGAATATCTTCTTCTGCTTGTAATATTGTTATCCATCCTTTGACCCTAAGATGGTATATGTCCTTGGAGTGAGGTGTGTTTCTCAGAGGAAGCACAAAGATTGAACCTGTTTGTAATTCAATCTCATGGTTTGTGTTCTTTTGGGGAGGTGCTGGTGGACTTATGACCAATAATATCTGCAGTTATTATTGGACGGTTTGTTGCATTGGTTAATGTAGATATCAGATCTCACCCCAACTGGCCAGGTTCTGAGCCATTTGGATGATGGTATCCTATTTCTTCTCTTTGCCAATTTGAGGCAGGCTAGAGTTACTTGTAAAAAGGAAACCTCAACTGAGAAAATGCCCCCATCAGACTGTCTTGTGGGCAAGCCTGTGGGACATTTTCTTGATTAATGATGCATATGGGAGAGCCCAGCTCTGTAGGCAGTGCCACCCCTAGGCATTTAATCCTGGATGTGACCAGAAAGCAGGCTAAGCAAACCATGAGGAACAAAGTGAGTACACAGTGTTCCTCCTTGTTTTCTTCTTTAGTTTCTGCTTCCAAATTTATGTCTTGAGTTCCAACTGCAACTTCCCTCAGTGACAGAGTTTGACCTGAGCGTTGAAAGCTAAAGCACACCCCCAACAAAAAAAAAAAACAAAACCAAATAAACCATGGTTGCCTTTATTGAGAATGATTCTAAATTACTGATGGAGAGGACTACTCTTTTTCAAACAGTTTTCCTACTTTCATTTAAGAAGCAGTGCAGCTGCATTCTTAGTTAATTCATTTGTTACTTAACACTTAAGTTGTTTCAGTGAGAAGGGACCTGCTTCTCTGCTTACTTGGTGTAAGGTTTGTTAAGTATGATCCATGCCTTTTTTGCCTCAATAAAAAATATATTTTAAGTGCCTTTTAGTTACTTTATTCACTCATATCTGTTACTCTCATGAAAATTTCTTCTCTAATTCTTGTTAGACATATGCCTAAGAGCAAAAAGAGAGGCTCTTTAAACAAAGTCACTTTATTCCAATTACTGTTTCTTTCCAGGGGATTCCTGATAATAAATACAGACTTACATAGGAGGTAGCTGAGACTTCTCTGGCATGCAGATCTTTGGGTAACACTTGGATATTTCAGGTAATTTTCAGCTTAAAATTTGTCAATGATATTGCTGCTTCTTGGTTGCAACTTGTACAAGTAAGAAATCTACAGACACACAGTTGAGGAGAGACATGGAAGGCATATGTGAAAATTCTTTCCCTCCCTGCAAAAGGGTTACAGCCTAAACCTTTTAAGGATGATTGATTGATGTTAAGACAATAGAAAGGAAGGCAAAAATTACAGGGGTGTGAAAGTAGAGACTCCTCTGCTGGAGTACCCAAAGAGTGAAAAAATTCTAGCACAATGAAACTTAACTCTTCCACATGGGAACATGCCATTTAGAATAACCCACTCTGTGTTTGTACACCATGGCCACTTTGATCCTATCTGCACATCTTTCTTCCTTCTGTGCAAGAGCTGCATTTTGTCTCTACACTCCCTTCTTAGTTATGGTCATAGATATGATATAGGTCATTGTGCTCCAAGGTATGCTTGATTTTCCTCCATTGGAGGGAAGTTTCCCTTTGTACAGATTTCATCTTGCTCTGGCAGATTTTTATTTTTAATCAAACATCATTTTACTTCACAACTACAGAATGTTGAATATCATCTTTGAACAATTCTCATCTTATTAGAGTTAATTTTTCTTTTGTTTCTTCTGACATAAAGTCAATTATAAAAGATTTTTTATTTCTAAGTCTGTGCTATAAAGGAGTTGTTTGTTACACTATTGAAAAATAAGCTATTTTTGTCTAAGAGGCAGAAATTTTAACTATTGTTAAAGCTTAATAATTGTTTTAGGTGGCAGGTAAATTAGTAAAGAGCTTGCCATGTAATCAAAAGGACCTGTGTTGATTTTTCAAATAGGTGAGCATGGTATTAGGAATTCTCAACTTAACCTCAGCACTGAGGACACAGGGGTCAAAGATCCCTGGGGCTCCTTGGGTAATTTTTGTAGCATATTCAGCAAGTTCCAGAACAGTGAGAGACCCTTTCTAAAAAAAATAAAAAGGCAGGTGACACTTCACCTAAAGAAGAATTGTCAAAGTTATTTTCACATACCTGCATACACAACAATTCTCTCTCTCTCTCTCTCTCTCTCTCTCTCTCTCTCTCTCTCTCTCCCTTAGCTTAGTTAAGAAAAATATATAAATATTGTCTGCAGATCATACCAGAAGAATTGTTTTGTTTTGATGGGTAAAGAGGTCATTCTTGAGCATGGATTACAGAGAAGAAAGCAGATCTTAGATATCTGAATATATACAGCCAATTAAAATAAATTGAGTTCCAGTAAGGCAGTGAGGTGATGTGAATGCCTTGATTCTTAATATGATTCAAACTTTTCTACTTTGTATATACATTATGAAGGCAGATATCTTCAAAGCTGTGAATCTTTACTGTAGCCATAATGGCTTAGACACAGGGCCTGGGGCTGTCTTGTATTACTCAAATAATCTTGATGACCCACCCAGCTCAAGTACACCCCTGACATAGGTAATAAGCATCCTTTGAGTACATGTTTGATAAAGCAGTTGAATTTCTCTCTGTCCTTCGGTGTGTCCATATATTTAGAACCTTATATTTAGTCCTAAACTACTATTGCAGATTAGTGGAGATTAAGTATGAAATATATTATGAATACATAGACAGAAAGAGTTGCCAATTTGAAGATAATTGGTAATTTCAACATATAAATCTCTGGCTCTATACTTTGAAGGAGATTCTAAAAGTGAGTTGGATCATGTATACATTCATAACAAGAACAACTTTATAATGTTGGACTTGCTCTTTTAAAAAAGAACTAAGATAATGTTGAAGAGGGTACTTTCCTATAAAACTCCAGGGTGCTCCATTCACATAGTAATATAGGGAGCACACAATTATTCTCAACTCCCTCTCCTCTCTGTCTCTGTCTCTCTCTATATAGCAGAGAGAAAATCTATTAAACCCACTGATTTTAGATAGAAAAGAGGCACATATTAGATTGTTTACACATACATTTAGAATAATACTTCTAAGAGAGAAAACCTTTTCTGCAAATAAATAATCTGTTTACATTCTGAGAACTTAGCATGTGGGCACAAAGCTCTGCTTTAGTGCTCACCCTCAAAAAGCAGGGAAGATCCAGGATTCCAGTAAGAAAGTATTTGGGAGAGACAGGCTATAGCCAACCACTGGGTCTTTGTTGACTATAGCCTCTCTTTTCTTGTGCTCATTGACTCCTAGTGTAGGGCCCTGGCCTCCCTTATTCCTGGAGTGCTTCCCGAGGACAATTTCTGGTCAGCATGACCAAGCATTTAACCCTTATTCCTGGGACGCATTCAGTTTCTAGTCAGATGACTAGCATTCTGTTGGTTCCTGTTTTCCCCTTGCCCCACCTGGTTAAGTTCCTATTTTTCTCCTGCCCCGCCTGGTGGTTAGCTGCAGGGCATTCACTCTATTTGAGATATGGTAATTTCCCTACCTGCCTGGGTGGGGGTCCTTGTGCTGCAGTAGGTACTTAAGGGCTTCCCCAAGGCTGAATAAACTGCATTCGGTTGGTCTCCTTTCAAATGACCCTGGTCTCTCTGTGTGTTCTTTTCCATCTCCAGGCCCTTGCCCAACTCGCATTCGGTACAGTGGCGCGCGAACTGTACCGAGGGTGTAACACCAAATCGGGTGTTACACCTAGATTTGTTAATATTCAGTCCCATGCAAAAGTGATAGATAGATCTTATAATGCCATGTGAACTGTATCTTCCTTGTCAGGAACAAATCTTCAACTTGTAGATCTTCTAATGACAAAACTAATCCAAGCCATACTAGAGATTCCACAGTTACTCACATTCTAGCATACAGCTAGGACTATACTTCAAGTTTTTAGAATATTCTTGAACTCTCAAGCAATAACAGGATTTGATAGAAACATAAATTTCATAAGAGAAAAATAATGCAATTTTCTCTGTTACCTTGTGATATTGTTTGTGCCCCAAAAAGGTAGGGATAATGGAAATACAGCTAAATGTATTGAAAACAGTTAATTACTACATGAGTACTAAGAAGAAATTTCTTTTATCTGTGAAAGCCTTTTGGTGTTTTCAAGCCATTTTGTATTTGAGGTTTGAGAGAGATAGGTCTGTTGTCTTCAAAGGTTCAGGAGGATCAAAAGAAAAGACAAAAAGAAAGTAAAACAACTTTTCAACATCTAAAGAAAGCAGATATAATGTAATAGTAAAATTTCCTTAATATTGTGATTTATTTTACCATTAATTATAATAAAGAACTCGGGGACTAATATAAAGATGAAAACTGAGACAAACACAAAATGCTATGACACACCCACAACCATTCCCTTCCCAGCTTCAAAGGATCTGCACACCCTTCTAGCTACATCTCCCCTTCTTGTGGGGCACCCTGCCCCTTGAACCAATACCTGACTCTAATTAGACATTGGGCAGCAGCATAGCAATGATTCTCATAACACTTTTCCCATTTTTGAACTAATTAGAAAGGAAAAATAATAACCTTAACAAAAAATGAAGCTACATGCAACAGGAATAATTATCAAATAAAAATAAATACATTCTCAATTTCCAGTGCATATGCAATTAGCAAATTTATAGAAATTACTCCATTAGCTGACCTCTTCTGAAGAGTTGAAAGTTTTGTACCTAATTTACTTTCTACCATGCTTAAGAAGAATTGGGACTGTAACTCTCTTGTCCTTAACCCCACCAAATACTAAGGAATGTTTTATATTATCTGAGTAAACAGGAAGTGCAGAGCTAATAAATTTCAAAATTCAGAAAGAGAGAAACAGTTGGTTGCCTGGAATGTCACCCACGAGTCTTCTGCAACATTGATGCATCCATTTTTGGTCTACAAGCCTAGACTCTCTGACAGATATTTCTGAGAAGCAGGAAATTTGAAGAACTCTCCTACCCTATCTTGGTAAAGTGTGACAGTCACGTTTCTTGTGTCCTGCTTGTCTATTTCAGACAACACACTGTTAGCAATCAAAACAAGAGTAGTTTCTTACCCAAATGACTAACTTTTGTCACAAAGAATATAACTTTCAATACTGAGGTTCATCAACACCCATCATCATATTTAGGAGTAAATCAATGCTTCCAGGAGAAGATGTGTCACAAATAAACCTATGATATTAATGTATTTTAACTGCCAAAGTTTGTATGATTTTGAAGTGTTTGAAGATCACATATATATCTAAAATTTATCTCTGTATGTAAAGGAACACATAAAGTGATAAAAAATTAACTATTAATAAAGATATGGATAAGTTATGACAATCTGAGGGGACTGGTTAGTAAAGATTGCGCTTGTAGAAGACAAAAATTTGGTTCCCAGAAATGATAAGAGGAAGGAGTGCTCATGTATATGCAACTAGGGTTTTTGTGGATTTAATACATCTACCTTCTGGGGGTGCCTTATTCACAGGTATATACACAACTTTATCCTATTATATGAAATATAAAATAATTATTTAAAAATATATTTTAAAGTATGTTATAGATTTTTAGAAGAGAATGTTAATGGCAGACATGTTTTAAATCAGAATTTTAAGACATTCATTTGTTTATTACTTAATGAATTGCTTGTTCATGTTATAATATATATATTTAAACATTTAATCTGTCTTTATAATATTGTATACTATTAGTGCATATTCATTGTAGAAAAGTATGAATTTCATGATGACATTTTTATACATACATCATATACACAAATATTAAATAGGCAAATATAACCAATCTGACTTTTAACAGAAATGGTTATGTCAATTGAAGTGGTGGCAGTATTTTTCTGCATTTATTTGGAATTATGCTGTATTGCATTTAGTAGTCCTTATCCAAAGGAGTATCACATCACTTGTGTAGAATTCACTATCAGTGAAAGTCTAGAATGGGGTAACTGACCACATGTTTACTAGATATTAGTAGTGTTTTTCTAATAAAGATACTAGAAATCCTTTACACTCATTTTAAGTTTTGTCAGTATTGTTTCTTTTTTATTGTATCATATCTGATCCAGAGCAAGAGGAAGTGGATAGTCACTGAAAGTTCTTTTTATCAGTCTCAGACTAGTGACACTTGTGCACAAAGCCCAGGTCTTAGTGCAGGTTGTGATAAGGTCTTGGAGGTAATGAGTTGAGGAATCTTGTATGATCTCAAGAAATTTCAATTTTAATGCTCCAGGACCTTCATATCTAGTAATGAGTTCTTCTGTGTCACCATCTTTTCAACATGTTCCTATCCAAGGTGACAATTTGAGCTTGGTTCTGCTTGTGTAACTTCTCCTTTTAAACAAATCCGGGGTCGGAGGCAGGCAGATCTCTGTGAGTTCGAGGCCAGCCTGGTTCCAGGACAGGAACCAAAGCTTTGGAGAAACCCTGTCTCAAAAAAAAAAAAAAAAAGAAAAGAAAGAAAGAAATAAAACATAATAAATTTCTATTCTAGTTACAACTAACCCAAATATACACACACACCAGAGAAGCCAAGGGAGGCAGATAAGTGTTTGTCATTCATTCATGGACTCCATAAAACAGTGTCCACCCTGTGGGAGATGTTGGACTGCCAAAGTCCCCACCTCGGTGAAGCCAATTCTCTACAATAAAACCACACGACATAGCATTTATTGAGTGCACATTTAAAAAAAAAAAAAAACAAATCCACAGACACCTTTCCTTGGGATCCACACTCATTGTGGTCTCATGCATATTACTAAAGCAGGAGAGTCCATAGCTTTTTAAACAGTGTTTTGTTTTAGTTATTGACACCTGCTTGCATCCTGGTTATTTTCTGAGTATCTATACATCGTTTTTTACATAGTCGACAAAATCAGTGCCTCAAATTGGTTTTCTTAATTATGACAAATTAAATAATGCCAAGATGGACATGGCATTTATTGGCTATTTTAGGAATGAGATGGTCAGTATTGGTTAGTATTATAAAGGTCTTACATTTGTTCTTCATAATATCCTGTGTAAATTAAAAAAAGACACCCTTGAAAGTTCAGGAAGAGTCGCTAACTTTTGAGGGAAAACTACTATATCCTTCCTGACAGTGACAGTGTTTTCAACAGTGCTTCAATAGGTGTCTTTGGTTTATGGCCTTACAGAATCTTATCACAGAATAGATAGATTTTTCAGGCATCCACAACAATATTTGAAAACTTCTGAATAACCTAAACAAAAATCTACTTTTATTTCTTTGTCACTTTGGGACTGTGTGCCCACAAGTAGATACGTTTATTTTTCTGACATATTATTCTCATTTTTTAAAGTTGAAATGATAGTATAACTAAAGATTGCTATAAATATTGTACATGTATGTATTTCAAGACCCAAAATAGCTTTTTCTTTCAGTTTCTTTCTTATTTTAAGTGAAAGCAAAAATATAAGTGTGAGTCCTTTTAAACTAAGTTGAGTAGAATTTTAGGTCTGAAATTACAGAAAATATTCATCAATGTGATTTGCGATTTTTTATTTAAATATTTAGAACATATTATATTTTAAAACTAATATTTAAGAAAACTTTTACTTTAAAAATTAACAAATGTATTTTAAGGTTAATATAGATAACAAGGGAAACCATTATCTTTTGTGCAATTATTGAAAAGTCATTTATATGAAACAGTTTTTATTCATTTACATATATTAGAAAAGTAAATGTCACTTTGTCAATAGAATATGACCATTTGATATTCATATTATGTTTTATATTTTAAAATTTTATTTATTTTTATTTATGTGGAGGTATATGTCTGTAATATGTCTTCAGGTAACTGGGAATGTCAGAATAAGTTATCAGATCCCCTAGAGATGAAGATGGAAAGATGTTTATGAGTCACGTGACATGGGTGCTAGGAGCCAGGCTAGAGACATGTGAGAGAGCACTGTGTGCTCTGAAGTGCTGAGTCATCTCTCCATCCCAATAACATATCTACATAGTATTAAGAATTGAATCTAGAACTTTAGAAATGCTTTGTAGATGCTCTGCCAGTGAGCTTCATCCTTAGGAGCCATGTATTAAGGAGAATTTCAGTCATCTAATTCAGAAGAAAATATATCCATTCTAATCTTATTCCAAAACAGAAAGTCTCCGGAGTTTGTAGAACCTCAGAATGTAGGTAGAGATGGTCTCACATGTTGATATTTGTACACGAAAATATGAATCAAAAATGATTTCTAAATCATGGAAAATATTAAATGATTCCTTGATTCACTCTTTTCCTTCCTTCCTTCCTTCCTTCCTTCCTTCCTTCCTTCCTTCCTTCCTTCCTTCCTTCCTTTCTTTCTTTCTTTCTTTCTTTCTTTCTTTCTTTCTTTCTTTTTCTTTTGTTGAAACAGAGTTTTTCTGTGAAATAGTCCTGGCTGTCCTGGAACTCACTCTGTAGACCAGGCTGGGCTTAAACTCACAGAGATCTACCTGCATGTTCCTCCCCGCCTCCCAAGTACTTGGATTAAAGGCAAGTGCCACCACCCACCACCTGGCTCTTTCTTTTATCTCTTCATTTTAATTTTTTTCATTTGTTTTCTTTCTTTCTTTTCTTTCATTCTTCTTTTTTTGGATTAGCAAAAAGGAATCATGTATTTTTGTTTTAATATTTACATTTTTAGTTTTGGATTTAACATTGAGGAGGGAGTAACATAAAGGCTGCAATATTTTATGTAGTTGAAAACATGTGTTTCACAATGGATTTTTAATGTTTTTGTTCACTGAATTTTTATGACAGCTCTGTGTCTGTATAATCATTTTTTTCCCTAAAATTTTAACTTTTGCTGGATGAAAAGTATTTCAAACAAGGAAAATGAATGTACCTTATAATTATCAAATTTTAAAGAGCACTTTATCATGATGATGTTTCATTAGTATTAATTACTATCTAAAAACAATGTCAATGTTAGAACAAGAGTTAAATATTAAAATACCCCTTGTTGGATTCAATAATTAAGTAGTATATGGAGATTTTTAAGAGGTTATGTGAGGTTATGACACATAGTACTTCCATAGACAGTTTATCAAGGGCTTAAAAGTTTTTGCAATCCATTCACAGGGAGAAAAAAAACAATAAAAGTGATTTCAAATTTCTCCATACCAATTCTAATACTCCAGAAATCAGAGCCCAGAACCCATCAGCATGTATCACGAGAAGTTTAGCATTTGGAAGCCTTTTGTAAAGTGGCTTAAATGAAATCTTGATTGGGGACTCCTTTTAACCTATATCCTAGATGGTTTTGATTTATTGTCCAATCAGACAAGGATCAAATCCCACTTTCTTATAGTCACAGGAAGTTTAACAGTTAAAGGGGCAGTGCAAATGTCACTCTCATAAAAGGTTTTTTTTTTTTGGCGAGGGGGGGAAGCTCTGACTGTAGATCATGTTTTCCATTTAGAAGAGTTCTTTCTACCATACCTTTGTTTAATACAGAAAGAACACCATCTGAATTTCTGAATTTATTTTATCATGACCACTAAAAACCTGAAATTGTTAATCCAATTTCAGAAAAATAGCATTCCTCTATAAAAGGATAAGCTCACTCTAGACACATGTAGAAATAAAAAAAAAAAAACAAGCATTGACCTTGTTTTTTGGATCAGACAGTCATGCGACTCAACACTGAAATCTGTGCATTCATTCAGGCCCTCCTTTACCTTAGAGGCAATGTTTTCATTGTTAATGTTTTGATCGTCATTAACTCCAAACATCCTCTTCAGTGTTTAGAGGATAAGTAATAAAAAATTAAGGTTTCTGGAATCTTATATGTTTTTAACTCCTTCAATGCATCCAATGACTCTTAAATCTGGATTAATCTGTGAAAATCACTAACACATGCTGTGGAAATAGCAGGCACCTTTCACTTTGACACAAGGATTGTGTTTCAAATTAATCTTCAGTTTTGGAGCCACAACAATGCTCAATTTCTGATAATGCCAATTAAATCAACTGAGTTACTCTGCCAAATATCCACTTAGGTACACACACACACAGACACACAGACACACACACACACACACACACACACACACAAAGTTATAATCTGCATATGTGGTTAAGTATGCATTTTTTTCTTTCAGAGTTTGGGTCATGTTTTTATTATTATACTTACCTGCAAATTTCAGTTTAGTTTACAAATGAATAATATTCATATGTGTATCATTTGCCACATTTTAATCATCAAATTATCTGATGATATACATCTCCATTAGTTCTATGTCTTTGATGTAGTATATTGAGCTAAAATATATAAACATATGCCAGTATCTCTGATATGATATGAAATTCTTTGGAAATATGCCAAGAAACGGTATACCTAGTGTCAAAGATAAAAGGTTAAAAACGCTTTTGAGAACTTCTCAAAGTGCTCTCCATATGCTTATAAAAATATTCATTCCTACCATAGTAATAAGGGTTCCTCTTACACCACCCTCAGATATCTGTTTTCAGATTTCTTGATGAGAGCTACTATTAATGGAGTAAAGATATCTCAAAAATAGTTTTAATTTCTTTCTCTGATGGCTAGAAAAGCTGAACATATTAAAATATTTCTTGGTGATACATACACATATACTCTGTTAAAACAAATTCATCTTTGGAGAAATT
>NW_004949096.1:12647229-12700377 GCF_000317375.1 Microtus ochrogaster | reverse complement strand
GGAGCAGGATGGGACTAGTAGCTTACAGGGTCCTGTGGATTGGGGTGGGTACTGGGGAAGCTACCCTTCAGGAAACTCTTCTGCTGGCTGGCTAGAGAAGGCAAGGCAGTTAGGAGAGGGACTCAGGGTCCTGTCCCAATGAAGGTTCTAGAGAGTGTGGCTGGTCACTCACCTCTTAGACCCCTCAGTATTTTAGCAAGCTGTGTTTCAGAGGTCCACCGAGGTTGCAGGAGGATAGGCAAGTTTGGTGGCAGGTGGGACTAGTAGCTTGAAGGATCTGGTGGATGGGGCTGGGTGGGGATAGGGCAGCCTACTTGCAGGAAACTCTCCTGTTGACAGGCTAGAGAAGCCTAGTCAGTTAGGAAAGAGGCCTGGGGTTTTGTCCCAGAATGGAGGTCCTAGAGAGTGGGGTGTCATGCTGCCTGGATGGTAACTCATCTCTTAGTTCCCTCAGTACTGTAGCAAGCTGTTTTTCAGAGTTTCATGGAGGTTGCAGGAGGATAGGTGCATTTGGGAGCAGAATAGGGCTAGTAGGTTAAAGGGTCTTGTTGATGGAGTGGGTATTGGGGGGCATTTTCAGTTAATAAGTCTCATTGTTGGTTATTTGGGAAATGGCAGTTAGGAAAGAAAATCTGCCGATAAATGGCGCCAAACAAGAGACAACATAGATTCTCATAAAACTTGAGAAGGTTTTATAAAATGGTTCAAAACATATTAAAACAGAATCAAACATGCTTTCTTAGTCTCACATCTCTAATGATGACAAAGAAACAACTTCTAGCCATAGACTATGGGCTTGTGATGCCACCAGAATAAATCTCCCCAGAACACCATGAGAATAAGCCACATGGCATTTTTAAATTTTGCTCATGCAGATGGAAAAGATTACAGATATGCAATAAAGATAGATACAGACAGAAAAATGTCTCTGAATGGATGACAGTGTACTTAAAAATATACATAGGCTTCAGAGAGAGAAGAGAACAAGAATATATAGTTATAGACTTTTTAAAAAGAATAGTTTAAAAATAGTAAAGTATTTTAAAAGTGAGTAAAATCATTAGTGTTTTTTATCTTGGCCATTCTGACAAGTGTAAGTTGGTATCTCAGAGTCATTTTGATTTGCATTTTTCCTAACTGCTAAAGATGTAGAACACTTCAAGTTATCTTGGTCATTCAAAAACCTTTGGTTGTGAATTCTCTGTTCAAATCTGTACCCCATTTTCAGTGGTATTATTTGGTATTTTGATGTCTAGTTTCTTGAGTTTTTATGTATTTAAAATATCAGTTCTCTGTCAGATGTGGCGTTGGTAAAGATTTTTTCTCATTTTGTAGATTGCCAATTTGTTTTATTGACAGTGACCTTTGCCTTACAGATGCTTTTCATTTCAGTTTTAGAAGGTCTCATTTATTTATTGTTGATCTTAGTGTATGTGCTACTGGTGTTACATTCAGAAAGCAGTCTCCTGTGCCACTATATTCAAGGTTACCTCCCACTTTCTTTTATATCATGTTCAGTGTAACTAAACTTACATTGAATACTTTGATGCACTTGAACTTGAGTTTTGTGCATGGCAATAGATATAGATCTATTTGGATTTTTTTTACATGCCCCCATCCAGTTATGTCAGCATCATTTGTTGAATATTCTTTCTTTTATTCCATGTGTATTTCTGACTTTTTTTGTCAAAATCAGCTGTTTATAGATGTGTTAATTTACGTCAGGTCTTTGATTTGGTTTGATTGATCCACATGTCTGTTTTTAAGGGAACACTCCTCCACTGCTGGAGAAAGTGAAAACTTGCACAGTTACTTTGAAAATCAATACAGCAGTTTCTCAAGATATTGGGAATTAGTCTACCTCAAGACTCAGTGAAACCACTCTTGGAAATATACCCAATGGATACTCAATTATACTAAAAGGACACTTGCTCAACTATGTCCATAGCAGCATTATTCATAATAGCCATAGATGCCCCTCAACCAAAGAATGGATAAAGAAAATGTGGTGTATCTATACAATCGAGTGTACTTCCGTTGAGGGGGGGGGGAACATGATATCATGAAATTTGCAGGCAAATGATGGAAATAGAAAAAAAATCTTCCAGAGTAAGGTAACCCAAATTTGGAAAGACAAACATGAGCCTTCATCCAGTAACTGATGGAAACAGATGCGGAGATCCACAGTAAAGCCCTAGGCTAAGCACTGGGAGTCCAATTGAAAGAGAGGAGAGATTATATGAGCAAGGAGAGGTTAATATCATGTCAAGAAAACCCACAGAAAAAGCTGACCTGAGATTTTGAGTGCTCACTGACTCTGGACAGACAGGGAGTCTACATGGAAATGAACTAGGCCCTCTACATCTGGGTGACAGTTGTGTAGACTGATCTTTTGTGGGACCTACAGTAGTGGGACAAGGGGCTGTCCCTTATATATGAACTGGCTTTTTGGAACTTATTTCCTATAGTGAGATGCCTTATTTAGCCTTGATGCAGAGGAGAGGAATTTGGTTTTGCCTCAACCTGATATGTCGTGTTCTGAAGATCCCAAAAGAAAACCTTCCCTACATAAACAAGAGACAGAGGAGGAGTGGGTGGGGGTGGGGAAAAGAGTGTTGGGGGGAGGGATCAGGAAGAAAGGAGGGAGGGGAAGCTGTGATTGGTATCTAAAATAAAATAAAAGAAAAAAGGAGTAATGAAATATAAATAAAACTCACACAAATATGAAAAATACACAGAGAGACTATACACTCTATGCTATTATGTTTCTTTTCACCTTTTTGCCTGCAGAGGAAGGAGTGATAACTTAAGAAATGTTTGGTGAGCTGGTTTGTGGTGGCACAAATCTTTAATCACAGCACTCAGAAGGCAGAGGCAGGCAGATTTCTCTGAGTTCAAAGCCAGCCTGGTCTATAAAAGCTGGTTCCAGGACAGGCTCCAAAAAACTACAGGGAAACCATGTCTTGAAAAAATAAAAAAACAAAAAAGAAAATGTTTTGAAATAAATGTTGTTGGATTAAACCAACCTATATATTTAAAAAATGTCTTGACTTCAGAAGAATGTCTTGAAATAAGAAGCTATGTTGCTTTGGGGAAAAGTTCTGCTTTTATTTCCCCAGAAAATAGCAGATTGTGAATTCGTTCAAAGTTAGAAATGATCAGGTTTAATTGAGGAAGACACTATGAAAATCTTGACTATAAGCATAGAGAAATAAAATCTAGAAGAGCTACAAGACACATGATATATATTTTATCTGGTCAAACATAAAACAGCATCATCTTGACTGACTTGTATACAACGCAGAGTCTATACTTGTATTAATACAGATATATACGCCACCTTTAATCCCATAACCTGGAAACAACCTAAATGCCCTGAAGAATGGATAAACAACATGGGGTACATTTACACAATGGAGTACTACACAGCAGAAAGAAATAATGACATCTCAAAATTAGCAGGCAAACAGATACATCTAGAAAAGATCACATTGAGTGAAGTAATCCAGACCCAGAAAGAAAAATATAATAAATACTCACTTGTAAATGACTTTCATACATAAAGCAAAGAAAACCAGCCTACAATTCACAATCCCAGAGAACGTGTATCACAAAGAGGACCCTTAGAGAGACATACATGGATCTAAATTACATGGAAAGTATGAAAAGACAAGATCTCCTGAGTAAATTGGGATCATGGGGATTATAGGAGAGGGTTGAAGGGGAGGAGGAGGATAGAAGGGGAGCAGAGAAAAATATACAGCTCAATAAAAATAATTTAAAAATAGAATATTATTAAATTAGCTACAAAGTAGTAGATTTCATAATGACAAAACACACAACAACACCAACAACAAAGAGATGTGCACTTCACTATCACAGTAGACAGTGCTTAATAAATGTATTCTAGATGAATGAAAACAAAGTTTATGCATTTTCAGAACAAGGGGACCAGACACCAATAAAGTGGATGGCAGAGTTGATCCAGCATCCAGACCAGTTTCAAGGCTGATTACTGAGATGGTCCAGCCTCACAGACTACTCCACCCAAGACTTAACCACTATCCCAATTTTCTCAAGGTTCCTGTAAAGATGCCAATCTCCCCCAAACAACAGGAGATAGTTTAGCGGATGATGCACACATTCCCAAGAGATGGGGTAGGGTTGGTTTTCGGTTATTCAATGGATTATGAATATTTATCATTGTTTGGAGGATTGTTTACACCGTCAAAAAAAGCTAAAAAAAGAATTAAATTCAAACAGCTTTAAAAGGGGAACTATGATAAAGAAATTACAGAAAAAAAAGAATAGAATATTGAATATACTTTAATCCAAAATATAGCTTTTTAATCTCATTTTTTACATTGGTATGGATTTTAGTTTATTGATACAAATTTCAAGTTATTTTGAAAATTCTGTATATTCCTACTCTTATTTAGAGTGTTGTGCTTATACAGCTCATTTTAAAATATAATGTAACTATACTTAATGTATAGTTAAGAAATACAGGTTAGTAGTTAGTAATCTGTAATAGTCAAATTTATGTCATGTTAGCCATATTTTCAAAGTTAAAAAATATATTTATATAGATAGGTGGTCCTCAAACACTTAAAAGACAGAAAATGATATTTCAAATGGTTTAATAACATAAGGTTTTTCTTGACAGTGAGACATCTCTGCTCTTGGCAGAGATGTAATTCAGAAAAGATGATGGGCATCAAAGAACCTGTTATGAGTTTGCATTCTTTGTAGCAAAAGATAATGGGAAAAAACAAAACAAACAAACAAACAAAAAAAACACTGACCACTGACATTGACTTACTTGTTGACAATATAATGTCCAAACAGGATCAACAGGATGAACAAAAGGCAACTGCAAAACTTTACTGATACAAAGTAGAACATTTCTTCAAAATTCCCTGATTTACAAAAATAATCTGTTAGATATACTAGGCCTGTATGCTGAAGTTGGATACCTCAAAATTACAGAAGAATTTTAGATGACAGTCCAGGCAGTCAAATGTCCCTGTCATTAGGTAATATTACATACTTTTGGGAACTTTGTTGAAATTAAAGACTTAAATGTTTTTTAGTTAGGATAGAAAATAAATTAGATAAAAAACTTTAGACTCACTAAGATAAGAGAGATAATTAATTATTTTCTCTTAAACTGCCAAATACAAAAGGAAATGGACTGAATATTATAACTGCAATTCTTATTTACTGTCTTGTTGCATAAAATTTTAGCATGTAAAAATTGGAAACCTTCAGTTTATTTAGACAAAAATAAGAAAATGGTGTGGAATAATCCTTTTGTACACTGTGAAGATTTGGCACTCAAATTGGATTAATTAAAAACTGACTGTCTGGTAGCCAGGCAGGAAGTATAGACAGGACAACCAAAGTAAGGACAAGGAAGAAGGGTGGAGTCAGAGGAGTTGCTAGAAGACACAGAGGAAACATCATGTGTAGGAAATGAGGTAACAAGTCATGAGCCATATGACAGAAGATAGGTAAGAAATATGAACTAATTAGTATATACAAGTCTGAGCTATCTGCTAAACATTTACAATTAATAATAAATCTTTGTGTTAGTTATTTGAGAACTGATGGATGGGAAACAAAAGTCTGTGTACAATTTTCCCTGGCTCTATAATCACCATAGGTAAACACATATGTGTATTTCTTCTAACTGTGCTAAACAACTTGTTTTTAGGTGAACATCTTCAGGCGAAGTTTAGATATTGACTCTTCTGTAATGGACAGATGCGTTTAATAAGCATTGTTTATCTGAAGTCAAAACCTCCTTTGCTGAAGCATTGTGTTTCCTAAACCAAAATTTTGAGTCTTCTGAGAAATGTTGGAATGACTGCTCAGAAAATACTTAGATCTGCTGAGTCAACTGAGATGCTGTTATGTACCTTCACTGGGGAGTAGAAACTAATGTCCACCCATCTCACATAGGGCATTAACGGAAAACTAAAGAAGCAATTCTTCTCGTGTCTAACTTGGTGAAATGATGAATTTTGGGGTATGACTTAGAGAAGCCCAGATATCTCAAAGTCAACTTCATCAACAAATAGCTCATACAGGAGGAGGGATGACAGTCCAAAACTATATCATTGGGAATTTCTGAAACTAACTCCTGAAACTTGCAAGGATCTCTGTAAATGGAGACTGCATATTCAATTTTCAGGTTCCCAGACCTGAATAATCACATAGAAACTTACATTAATTATAACACTGTTTGGCTATTGACTCAGGCGCCTTTCTATCTAATTCTTAAATATTAAATTAACCTATATATATTAATCTATGTATCACCATGAGGCTCTGGCCTACCGCTTAAGTTCCAACATCTTCTACTTTCAGCAACTACATGGCATCTCCCCAACTCTGCCTTTTTACTCTGCATTCCCTTAGTTTTTCCACCTAGCTCTATGCTGCCCTGCCATAGTCTGAAGCAGCTTTTTTATTAACCAATGGTAATAAAACATATTGACAGTATATAGAAGGGAATCCCACATCAGAACTCAACTCTAGAATCTCTCCTTTCGTAGCCATCATTGACTGTCTTGTAAGTCTTGTAGCATTCATGATATTCCCAAGTCAAATGAACCACCCTCCTTTCTTTAAAAGGGAATGTTTCAATTTGGAAGAAACAAATACACAGTAGGCACAGTTCTAATTCATCTGAAGTAGATCAGCTGTGAAATTGTGATTCTGAATGTCTCAAGGTGCTACACATTCTATGGAGCATAGGACTCTTATTAGGGAATGTGTGTATTAATTGCATGTGTATTAAGAGTTATCATATATTGTGTAGTCTGCATACATTTTGCTTTGCAATTTGAATCTGATTCATTCAGTTTAGGTTGCTAAAGTTTTGTATCTTTAGCTTTCCTACATGCTACACAAAGCTTTCAAGTTCATAACAATGTTTGAATATTAATTGTTATTCTATAACAATTCACATATTTTTGAAGCTTTTCATAAATGTGACTTCTACATAGTACACATTCAATATTATATTGTTAAACACTTGTTTATGTGGTAAAGCATAGCCAATCAACTGTGAAGATCATTAGCCTCAAAGAAGTTTTCATGGTCGAGGATAATAATACAAAACAATCTATCAGATCTCACTAAAAATTTCTGTTAGTAATAGATCCTTACACATATATCTAAATTGGGCTTAGATTAGTGATGCTTACATTTCAAGATTTGACAAATAAACTGTGGTCCATTGCCCTTGTTTATCAAGTTGAAGCAAATAACTAACAAAAAGATCAGAATACAAATGCAAATTCTGTTTTTTTAACTCTAATAAAATTAATACTTTTGGCCTAAAGGACTTGAGTTTCTGTGATTTGAACTCCTTGGTATTTAGGATGGTTTGGAACAAAATAGTTGCTGTCAGCTCACAGATGAAAATGCCACTAGGCCTTCTAATTCTCTTGTGGGTTAAGTAAAGAGTCATGTACCAATGATAAGGTTACTGAAAATAATTATAGTAAACTCTCAAATAAAGACACGGTATATAATAAATTCTGTTATAATGATAAAAATGAATTATAAATTCACAAATCACATGCATGTTCTAAAGTATAATTTTAACCATAGTGAACACTGTTTAATATGTTTTAGATAGTATTTTTGATTTTACATAAAACAACATAATATTATATGTATATAATATATGTGTATGAGACAGCTTCTCTTTTTACACCTGAAACAGTGTATTTAGTAGAAGTAGTGCACTCAATAAGGATGTGATGCTCTTTGCCACTTTCATTTTCTTTAATTTGGAATTTGCAGAATATTAGTGTACACTGAGGGTAGATAGATCTTTTTGGGTCAATCTGTTGGTCTCTTATGGCTTTCTTTTGAGTGCTAACATAGGAAATTATCTGAAGACAAAATATAAATGTTGATGGGTCTCTGAGTTATGGATAGGAATTGGGATCATGAATATTTTTGTGTGTATATGTTTGTGTGTGAATGTGTGTGCTTGTGCGTGTGTGTGTGGGTGTGTTTGTGTGTGAGTAAGCTGGTGAAGTCAGAAAGAACATTTAATATCATAGGAGAAAAAACATTGGATTTATTATGATGTCTACAGTAAACTCTTATTTCTATTTTCAAGTTGTTTTTCTCCTTCATTATAAAGGTATTTTTCTTGTCTTATTTCTTTATAATGCATCAAATATGGCAAATATTTATGGATGCAAAGAGTTGATAAGATAGGAATTTAAAGTTACATAATTTTTGGTGTGATCACAGTAAGGTCTTACTAATAGGGAACACAGGGCCTTGAGTTAGAGATACTCCATCTTCATAACTGAGACTGAGTATCATGACATACAGTTGGCAGAGGCCTAGAATCCTGTTTGATGTCTGATGTTTCACAGGGTAGTCTCCCCAATCATGTTGTACTGAACTACTGCAAAATACTGCAGTAGCGTGTGAGGCATTATTTCCCTTGCTTTGCTATAGGAATAAGTATAAATTTACCACATGTGGGTATTCCATCCATGCTCTTTATTCATCCCTGTAAAATCAAGCTGCATATATAAATATTTTTCCCTCCATAATTGTCCTTTATAAGTTTTATTTGCTTGCTATAAGTAGCAAAACTTAAGAGAATTAGTTATATTTTCTGTTTTGTTTCTTGTCCTATTTTTTCTTGGTTTATTTAATTTTCAACTTTTTTTTAATTAAAAATTTCCGCTTCCTCCCTGCCTCCGTTCCCCCCCCCCTACTCCCCAGCCCCTACTCCCCTCCCCCTCTCTCTTCAGTCCAAAGAGCAGTCAGGGTTCCCTGCCCTGTGGGAAGTCCAAGGTCCTCCCCCCTCCATCCAGGTCTAGGAAGGTGAGCATCCAAATAGGCTAGGCTCCCACAAAGCCAGTACATGAAGTAGGATCAAAACCCAGTGCCATTGTCCTTGGCTTCTCAGCAGCTGTCATTGTCCGCCATATTCAGAGAGTCTGGTTTTATCCCATGCTTTTTCAATCCCAGTCCAGCTGGCCTTGGTGAGCTCAGCCCCACCGTCTCAGTGGGTGAGTGCACCCCTCGCGGTCCTGACTTCTTTGCTCATGTTCTCCCTCCTTGTGCTCCTCATTTGGACCTTGGGAGCTCACAAGATTACTGGGGAAAAATTGGGAACTGGGGGATGGGGTGGGATGGGGAAAGGGAAGATGGGGAGAGAAAAGTGAGAAGGCGAGGATGGGGAGAGCTTGGGGGAATGGGATTGTAGGGATAAAGGAAGGTGGATATGGGAGCTGGGAAGTATAATTTTCAACTTTTTATAAGAATTTAGTACATGAATACTTTATTTACATCATTTCTACTTTACACTGTGCACCTAATAAATACCTCCCTCAGTCTCTGGTTATTGGGCTCTTCATTAATTATTAGTAGTGATGCATATGCTATATATGTACACATACATACATACATATAAAACACTAAGCATTGTGTTTAGGGCTGAACACATGGGATTAGATAATAGATGGAAGAATTTATCCCAGCAGTATACTGATTCTCCCTTTCTCAGCAACCATTAATTGCCCATAGTGGTGGCACCCATCCACATCAACATATTAAATCGTATTGTCACTATGCAGTCCTGTTTAAATGACCATAATGTTGCATTTTTATAGCTGTAGCTACTCTGTCATGTACAGAAGACACACTCTCTTACCTATGTCCTAGTTCTCTGTAGGCGGAGGCTGCCGATTCGTTTCCTGGCTGCCCAGACCCAAATAATTACCCAGAAACTATAGCAATTACAACACTGCTTTGCCAATAGCTTAGGCATATTCCTGGTTTACACTTATATCTTAAATTAACTCATTTCTTTTAATCTGTTTGTTGCCACATGGTTGCGGCCTGCCGATAAAATTCCATCTGGCGTCTATCTCCTGTGTTGGCTACATGACATCTCTCTGATCCCACCTACTTTTCCTCCAAATCTCTGTTCAGATTTTCTGCTTGCTTTATTCTGTTAAGCCATTAGCCAAAAGCAGATTCTTTATTAGCTAATGGCAACAAAACATATTCACAGCATACACTGTGGAATCCCACATCAGTTCTCTTGTTCTTAAAATTTTTTTCCACATCTTGTCCAGTGAAGTTCCTAAGTTTTGAGATAGGGGTTGCTTTATAGATATATCATTTGTGCTTGGAAGTCCCAGATTCTATTCTCTGTATTTTGGTCAGTTAAGAGTTTCATTAAGTTTCCATCTGAATTTTCTCAAGAATTATTTGATGTGGTTGTTCAGATTTGATGGGAGTTTCGCCAGAAACTGATGCCTTACCATTCACAGGTACAAGCTGCTTCCTAGGTAATTCTGGTTTTGAATTCCCAACAAAGAAATAGTTCTATGTGTGTGACAACTTTAAACAGTATAATACAATGACTGAAATAATTAATGTAGAGCAATTAGAACAGAACCTAGAATAGTGTAAGTGTTGTAACGTACAGAAAGTTTTAGAAAAATAACAATAACAAAATCATGCCTTTATCACATCCTGACTCACTACCCTTATCTTCCAGCAAAGATCTTTATACTATTAAATATATATAATTGCTGATGAGTTAAGTTCTTTTATACTCTCACAGGTAAAGGAAACAACTTTGATTTCAAAATCATAGTACTTTTGAGTGTATAAACAAAATTTCCTAGAGGTTCACATAACTGAAAATTAAGAAAAAATCTTTTCAAATTATAAGGGAAATTACAATATATTTCTTAAAAGTTTTTTTTTCTCAATGAGCTAGCTTTTGTTGAAGGCATTGGAGAAGGTGTCCAGTCTTCCCTCTATTTCCTCCTATATAGATATTTTGCTGAGGGACTCCATGACCTTCACAAATATATTTCCTACAACATATTTCCATTAAAATAAAAATGATGTTTGTTGAAAGGTCAGCATTTACTCATGAAATGACTTTTTGTTAGGTCTTTGGGATATAGAACAAAGTAAGAAATGTTACTATCTGAGTCACATATGCTATAGTTATGAAGTTATATAAGTATATGTATCTAAGTGCAAAGGGAAAGCAGTGGGCTGGACCCAAAGTATGAGCACTACTTCTAAAACATGAATTTGTGAACAACATTAATGCAAATTTATTTAGTATGAAAGAAATATGCTCCAGAAATGAGACCCCTGGTACAGTACTGTTGATTCACTGTAAGGTCAGCAATATTAGCCAGATATTCTAGAGACAGGAAAGTTGATATAACAAGAGTGTATATATTTAACATTTAAAATCTCATGTTAAAAGTTTCAAAAATTAGTGTGCAACATTCCTTGGCATTATAAAGAAAATAAAAGCCACCTATACCATTCAAGACAGCATAGAAGACATTTATGGTAGAGGAAAGAAAAGCTTCACTTTTATTGTATCACAAGAACAAGATTGCTTCAGTTCTGGACAGCTGACCTTAAAAAATAGTAATGATCCAGAGAGAGGAGTTGGAGGGTGGGAGAGGTGGAGGAAGGGGAAATTATAGTCAATATGTTATATATGAGAAAATAAATAAAAATGGTATTGATAAAATAGCATTTTCAATATATAATAACTTGACTTTAAAATGGCAAATTTGATTAACTTTGATTTGACTTAATTTACAAATAATCCTTTAGCATTTATTGAACATTGAAAACTGTTCTTTTTTGCCTTCAAGTATGGGGAAGTAGAATTATACAACTAGCAACTCATGGATCTGTCATAGAGATTAAGATGTCTTTCATGAAGCAAAAGTTGAGAATGGAAATCAACGGATGGCTAGCTACCTTACCTAATTAAAGATCAATGTCTTCTAATTATGGTGGTGCCACAACATGGCTTCAGAAATGATTTTGAAATGTTCTAATGAAGTCTTTAACTTGGCTTTATGCTGCATTGCCTCCCAGGCATGTAAATTTGGTTGGTAATGACAAAGGGCAAAATGCTCATTTTGACATGGTAGAAGAAAGTGGCCACTTGGGAAAGCAAGCAATTTTAAAAATTCAACTTATCGCTGTGATTATTTATTAAAATTGATACTTAATTGTTCTTTGCTAGAAACCTTGAATAATATAAGGTAAAATAGTAGAATCATATGGAGAAGTAAGTCATTTGAAATAGTATACTCTTTTTCCAAATTACCATATATATGTATTTGGATTACTTGGCTCTTTTTAGAGACCAACTACAGAAGAACTGAATGATTCATTTATTTTTCTATATTTTTGGATTCATGTTGAATAATTTTTCTTGCCTATACATGAAAAAAAATGGTGTTACAGTAGTTTAGTTTCTCAAGGCAAAGAGTTGGATTCATTGAACAGAAAGTTTAAGACAAGTGCCAAGATGAGAAGAAATTGCCAGAATCTATTTTTTCCTTGCCTTCCTACCATGAAGTCATGGTACCTATGATTCAAATGAGCTCTCTGTAAAATACAGAAAGCAAAAATATTGCTTGTTTTTAGAAAACTTTCCTAACATCTCTCACTTCTGCCAGGATGGCTGGGGATGGCCATGGATAGAGGCTCTCCTACAAAGCATGCTTTATTCTTCATAAAAATAGTCTTTGAGGTACTCCTCACAAGTAACTGGAAGTGCTAAAGGGGAATGGGCTCTAACTACTTAATGTAAAGTCAATATTTTGCCAGTGAGACAGACCTATAAATGTAGCTGTATGGTAGTTACTTAACAAGAATTCAGATTTATGCAGAGATAGATAGATAGATAGACCAGTGAGACAGACCTATAAATGTAGCTGTATGGTAGTTACTTAACAAGAATTCAGATTTATGCAGCCAAGAGAAGAATCATTCAACGGAATGAACTGTTTCATTGCTAGACTCTGTGTGTGTTATTTTGATAATAAAAATGCATAATGTTGAAAATTCTGGAGCCTGGACAATAGTCAATATGAATTATTTTCTAAAATGAAAATATAGAAGCTAGATCTGAAAGTAGGGCTAACAGTTTATAAAATGTCACCCATTGTTGAGCCATTATGGTGGGACTGTCAGCATGTGATTGCATATAGTATCAACAGACAGATTATATGCACTAAATTCAGTAATAACTCTTAAGGCCCACTGTTCCAAACAGCAGCCCACTTCTTCAAGGTCAGTGCCACCTCCTAAACTTTAAACCAATGACCCAGACAGTGCCTCCAGCTGGAGACCAGGTCCTCAGACGCATGAATTTATGGGGATTATTTCACATTCAAGCCCCAGCAGCACTGAATGGACATAATTGCATAACGCGGGAAAGCCCTTTCCTGTAGCCATATTATGACCTAATAGTCTATCTCTAGTGAGTTTAATGAGTGGTGGTGGTGATTACCGAGCTTGGCTTTCTTTAGATATGCTGAGATCTGACTTGGAACTGGACTCAGGATAGAACTAGGGGCCTCCTGCGTAAGAGGCCAGTTTAGTGCATATAAGCTGTCTGTTGATACTACACGCAACCACATGCTGACAGTCCCACCATAATGGCTCAACAATTTGTTCTCTCTTCAATCGCTTTTGTGGAGTATTTTATCACAGGGACAAGTGCTGCAGGAGCTCCTTCTGCTCCTTCAGCTAATAGCCTTTAAGATACCAACCCACGGGGGCGTGGTCTCTTATACTTTTGAGTATAAGAGAGCAGCGGGAGACTCTCTGTTTCCTGTTTGCATTGAAAGGACTGCTGTTTGGAACGGTGATCTGTTTTTCCCCTCAAATAAATAACCCTTTTTATTATCCCTTAAAAATAATGTCACCCATTAACAACAACTTCTCTGAAAAAAAGATCTTTGCTGGAGACCTTGAATCTTTTGGCAGACTTCTTTAATAGCAATATTCTGTTTCATTCAAAACTGATTTAGTGGGTTTGGCAGGAAAAAAATACCACCATGTCAAGGAGCTAAGAAAGGCTGACTATGACAATTCCTATCCGGTGTTGACACAGCACTGTATGATGAACTTTCTGCTTTGCTGTGTCCATCTCTCTTTTTTAATATCAAAAATATCTTTTAAAATATTTAGGTTCAATTTGCATTTATCTTTCCAATGAACCATGACTTCCTACTGCAAGTTTCAGAATAAGAATTTAACAGACTTCATCTATATACTGATTATTCATATGTACCAAAGTGCTGCTGTCTGTTATAGAAAAGGGATAGGTAGCCTTTAGACCTGTGCTTTATCTCCTGAACCTTCAGAGACTCCTGGAGAACTATCCAAGTCATACACTTAGGAGAATGAAATTTCCCTAGGAGTTTAAGACAGGTTAACTTGTCCAGCATGTGCTAGCATGGGTGTCATCCAGATAAAATCCCAACACTAAAATACACATGTAGAGAAAATTTGGTTGCCTTCTTCTTGTATTCAACAACAAAATAACAACAACCTTTTATTCCAAAGCAGAAGAAAAGCTCAATTAGAACTGGCATTAGGTAAATATTACTAATGTCTTTCCAAATAGAAAGCCTATGAGTTCTATTTTCTTTCAGGCTGTAGTGTAGCATCATTTTGAAAGGAAAGTATTGAACTCAAATCATTGTCAAAGGATCCAGACAACATTTTTATTAAAATGTGTAAATATTTATTAATTGATCATTATTTCATAAATTTTTATAGGAATGCTTTATAAAGTTTACTTTATGCAGCAATACTTACTCTAAGACCATAAGACAATTCTTGTGGTGTAAAATATTGGATTTTCTGCTATTAAATTTATTCGTTATTAAGAGTTTTCCTTTTCAGTGGCCAGTTCTTCATCCATTGGTTATAATTTTGTCAGTCTGACTCCATTTCCTTTCTGAAGAACCCCTGTGTTGAGAAAAATGATTTCATCATTATTTTACCATGGAACATGTGACAATATCTAAACTGAACACAGAAACAATATTCTTAAATGTTCTTAGTTACATGTTATTAAATAAACAGATCACTTCTCCACCTTCCGCCTTTCACAAGCAACTTTTATTAGATATATATATATTCTTCCCAGATGTTTGAAGAACAATTTTAGCTTCTGTCAAAACACAAAATTACAGGAGAGCTAAAACTATCCTAAATAATAAAAGAATTTTTGGAGTTATCACTGTCCCTGACTTCAAGTTATACTACAGAGTTATAATAATGTAAAAAGCATAGTACTGGCACAGAGAGATAGCAATAGAGATAGATAGGAAGGCAGATAGATACATAGATGATAAATAGATAGATAGATAGATAGATAGATAGATGATAGATAGATAGATATCAATGAAATAGAATTGAAGGTATATCTTAATTCCACATTCCTATGGATACTTTAATTTTGACTAAGAAGCTAGATATGCAAACTGGAAAAAAGAGCATCTTTGATAAATGGTGCTGTTCATAGTGGATGGTTGCATGTTGAAGACTGAAAATACCATGTTACACTGTACAAAATAAAATAAAATAATCAAGGATCAGAGCATAAGCCCAGATAAACTGAATCTGACAGAAGAGAAATTAAGAATTAGTCTTCATCACATTAGTACAGGAAAAAAACTTCCTGAACAGGACCCCTATAGCAAGTCACTAAGAACAATAATTAATGAGGCCATATGAAATAAAAAAAAATTCCATATGGCAGAATACACCATAATCTTATCAAAGTGGCAGATTACAGAATGGGAAATGATTTTTACTAACCACATATCCAATAGAGAACTAATATTCAAAATATAAGAAGAACTTTTAAAAACTGAACATCAAGAAAACAAATGACCTAAATAAAAATGGACGACAGATTTAAACAGTGAATTCTGGAAAGAGAAAACAGAAATGAATGAGAAACACTTAAAAATGTTCAACATCCTTAGTCATCAGCAAAATGGAAATAAAAACTGCTTTCAGATTTCTTCTTTCAGCAATCAGAATGGCCAAGTTCGATAAGACAAATGATATCTCCTGTTGGCAATGATGTGGAGTTAAGGGAACACTATTCCATTGCTGGTTGGGTTGCAAACTTGTGCAGCCATTTACAAATAAGTGTGATAGTTCTTCGGGAAGCTAGGACTAGATATTCCTTATGATTCAGCTATACATTTTTGGGCATTAACCCAAGTGATTATACATCCTACTACAGAGATGTTTGTTCAACCATGTTCATTGCTGCTCCATTCATCATAACCAAAAATTGGAAACAGCTTAGACCTTCACCAACAAATGGATGAATAAAGGAAATGTGGCATATTTAAAAAATAGAATATTAATCAGCTGTTAAAAAGAAAACTGTGTTATTAAACTAGCAAAAACATGAATTGAAATATAAAAAAAATCCTGAGTTAGGTAACCCAGGCAAAATTAATAAATATGCTTTTTACTAAGTTTAATAAGAATGTTATCTTTTAGCCAGGTGGTGGTGGTGCATTCCTTTAAACCTAGCACTTGGGAGGCAGAGGCAAGTTAGATCTCTGTGAGTTTGGGGCCAGCCTGGTCTAAAAGAACTAGTTCCAAGATAGGCTCCAAAGCAACTCAGAGAAACTCTGTCTTGAAAAACAACAACAAAAACAAACAAACAAAAAGGAGGAATGTTAGTTTTTAAGTTTTCAATAAACAGGCTACAATACCTACATAACCACTTATACATGGAGAAGTCAAACTTGTGCCTACCTAGAGCCTATGGAGTTGCTTTCATAGTAATAGAAGGCACTGTTCACAATATCAAAGAAAAAAAGCAAACACCAACCCACCTACAAGACCTTTGTATGGCACCCTGCCTGTAAGAAATACTGGTACAATAGTACCATAAATGTTATGGCAGTAATCAACTACTACCTCATAGAAATTAAGGCACGGTTCCTAAGATGGAACCCATACTTGACACTTGGGAAGACAAGAATATAGATTTAGGAGAAAGCAAACAAAACTGTTCTGTTAGAGGAACACGGCAATAAAATGACTTCTCATAGCATACAGCTGTATTCAGTGCCTCACTCAGTCATCATCAGAGAAGCTTCTTCCTCAGTACATGTGAACAAGTACAGAAACACGTTACTAGACAATGTGCAGAATTACAGACGTGGAACATTCGGTCCTGTTAGGGATTTCTTCATCAAACCCCTCCATTCAGGGCTCATGTAATGCTGCAGAAAAAGAGGTGGAAAGAGTTTAAGAACCAATGTTGAAGGAAGGCACCAAGAAAACAAGAACTGCTAGGCACAACAGAACTGATGAACATAGGACATCAAGGTGACTGTGGCAGCATGCACAGGGACTGCAAAGGTCTAAGTCAGATGCCATCCCAGCACTGAGAGAGGAATCGTATACAAACTCCACTCAGTTGGGAAACTATCTCCAATTGACAACTGCTTGTAAAAGAAAAATTAGTTTTCTCCTTTGGAGTCTCCCTGAAAATGTAAAATACTCTTGAGGACAGACTCCATGCCCAGCATTAAACGGCCAAGACAAAATGAAATCTATGTTATTTTTGGAGGGTTTTGTCTCATACTGCTTTGTTAGGGTATTATTATTTTTCATTGAATGTCTTTTCCACAATTTTCCCAATGTTTGTTTTTATGGGATTTCTGTTTGTGAATGTGTTCGTCTCTGCATCTGTATGTGTTCCTTGTGCTTTTCTTTGGTTCTTTTTATTTGTTTTCTTGTTTGACTTTATCTTAATCTGGTTTGTTTATTTTATAGTTGCTGTTATTTTTTTCTAATGACAGAAAATAATAAAGGGTATGTGTTTTGGTAGGAAGTTAAGAGGATCTGGGTGGTTGGGAGAGGGGAAACCATGATTTAAAAAATACCGTATGAAAGAAATCTATTAAAATTAAAATTATAAAAAGAATAATTCCTTTGACCTTATTGTACTAACATGTTTCACCATTACAATAAAATACTACAGCATATCAGTAATTGTCTGTGTGTATATGTGTGTGTGCATGCACGTATGCTTGTGCCCACACATGAGTGTAGGTTTCTCCATTATAGGTGCTGAGCTCTAATGTGAGCTTGGAATGAATCTCCCGTCATCTGAAAGAGTAAGAAGAATACTTAAGAGGGAGTCATCTGTGGAGTTCCTGTCCTGCTTCATTGACCATGGCATGTTTTAAAAACTAGACTTTAAAAAATTAATTCTGGATGGTGGAAGTGCAAGGTCAAGACCTTTTCCAGTTCACTTTGGATTAAAGTCTTCTTCCTGGATGTAATAGAAGTCTTCTGTCTGTGCTTTTACTTGGCTTTAATACCTACAAAGTGGGAGGGACAAAATTAGAATGACTCTTTACCCTGGGTCTGAAGAGCATGAATTCTTATGAGGTAAATCTAGAAAGAATTTTGTTTATCTTTCTGTAAATCAGTACTTGCCACAGCCATGGAACTTCATGCTCATGTGTGCCTTGGTACAGCATTGCTCAGCAGGAAAGCTCCCAAACACAAATGAAGGAGGTATAAACATTATTTCTGACTGTTTCCCACAATGTCTTCCCCTAGGATATTACTCTTAGTTTCATTTTCAACACTATCAATTAACTCTAGATCCTAAACAAGGTGTGTCTCAGAAAAAAAAAATCACACTTTGCTGAATGAGCAAAGGACCCATTAAACAAGACCCATCTCATTTCCATACCATGCTCAAGATGAAGACATAGTTGTCTAATGCATTTTGACATGCAAATTCCACCTTAATAAATCACAAAAAACCCAAAGAAGAGGCTTAGTTGCTTACTTTTTGTCTTAGGCTCCCTCTGTTCTATTACCTTGAAGCAATAACATGACCATAGCAACTCTTACAAAGGAAAATATTAAATTGGGGCTCGCTTACAGTTCAGAGGTTTAGTTTATTATCATCATGGTGGGAGGCATGGTACCATATAGGCAGACAAGGTGCTGGAGAAGTGGCTGAGAGTTCCACCTTTGCCTCCACAGGCAGCAGAAAGAGAGAGTGGCATTGGACCTGGCTTGACCATTTGAAACCTCAGAGCCAGTGACACATGTCCTCAAATAGGGCCACACCTACTTCTCCAAAGCCACAACTCTTAATAATGTCACTCCCTATAAGCCTATTGTGGCAATTTTCATTCAAACCACCAATAGTCATCCATTCAAAAACATTTATTTAGATAATAATTGTACAAGGTTTGCTTAAAATTAAGTTTGATAATTGGCCTTTAGCTGAAGGCTTTTAAAAATATTCATATAGTAGTTGAAATTTTTAAAATGTATATTAATTGGTGATTTCTAATGAAACATTTAAATGAAAGTTTTAGATGTACAGCATAAAATTGAAATCTCTAGTAAGAAGCACAAAAATATATAAATTAAGTTAATCATTCAATACCTGTTTAGCAGTATCATACTATAATAAAGACCAGTTCTCATCAGGTTGAGAAGAAATAAAAAAAAATAGTTAAAATTACTATTGGAGCTTTGTTGAAGAAACCAAGGAACTGTGTGAAAGCTATTTTTTTTTGCCTTCAAATTCAAATTTCTGAACATATTATTAATGTCTAGGCCAATGTGACTGAATCTTTGCTGGTTTTATCTTTGAAAAACCCTAAATATTAGACTGGAGTGTGAGGTAGTACCATGCTTGTATTGTTTTTTTCTGTACTTTTTCTTTTTCTCTCAAATTTTAGGCATTGATTTAGGTCACATGAAAAAATAAATTAAGATTGGAAGATCATTTGGGATGGATTGTCTTGTCTAGTGAAAACTCTAATCAAAGATCCCTGCCTCTCAGGATAGCCTTCATTATTCATGTCCACAGCTAACAGATGTGAGCTTTAGTCCTCAGTTTAATGCAGCTGGGGATGTTGGTTCTAAGTCTATTCCTTGAAGCCATATGTTCTCAGGCAAAATTACTTGTTTGGCATCACTCCATCTTGGTGCAGAAAAAATTGGGTCAGTAAAGACAGCCATCTCTGGTTTATAATTTCTTTGCATTGTCAGAAAGTCAAAAGAAAATATATGTTTCAAGATTCAGAGGTTGCGGCTATGAGTCAACCTGTGTTCAGAATCAAAAACCATAAATTAAAATACAAAAAGAAAAGTGGATCACTGTACTGAGGACAATTCCTTAAGAATACCTTTTCAGAAATATTTTAGTAACCTAAAGATACTACCACAGTGTACTATTGGGAAGAAGAAAGTTTCAAAGAATAAAATTCTCATGACTGTGAAATTAAAAATGAATTGAAATGAATGGAACTTTTCTTGAAATATTCCTTGACGTTGCTTAAACATTAAGGGAGTTACCCTGGTATATTAGGCTGTTCATATAATACACAGGCTGACTAGCATTTGATCATGGAAATGTGAGAATTGATCTGCAGCTGTTAAACTCAGGAGTGGAATACAAAGGAAAGGGTGTTCATTTTCAGAGCTCTTCGTGTCAATTTTTTTCTGTGCCCAAGGGCAGCGTTCAAAGTGTTTAGTTCATCTTTCAGATGAGAGATCACATTAATTATCAAGGTCACACAATTTCTAGGTATGACAGCAGGGAGCTGATGTTCACATCTGTGTACAGTAAAAGTCGAGATTAAGCTTTAGCAGAGCTTCCAAACCCAAGTTCATTTCTCATACAGAGAATAGTGTTTTACCTCCATACGTGGGAAAGTCTATCATTTTTTGTTCTCCCTTTCACATCTCACTTTGAAGGAATTTATTTTGAGGAAAGAACAACATAGAAATTCATAAAGAGCCAGGGGGATTTTCTTAATACCAAAAGAAATGCTCACGCTGGAAAGAAATCAAGCAGAGAAGTCACAAACGCCTTTCCACATGCATTCATCCATTGTAATCTTTGATTTTCTGCCTTATTTATTTCATTTTATTTTTGCTATATTTTGACTTTTCTGCTGTATAAGAAAGACAAAAGAGAAAACAAATTTATCTGATCCCTCAAATTAATAGTAAGTTAAGTGATTTTCAGAATACTCCACATGTCCTAAAAGATGTAATACAAGTATACTAAATATAGAATCTAAAGAGGAAATAATAGTTTTTACATATTCACATTGTTGGGGGACAAAATCCATATTGAATGTAGGCATAGTATTTAAAAGAGCCATTTTCACTTGAGAATTCTGTATTGCCCGGTTAAAAATTAGACTGGTTATCCAAAACTTAACAGCCAATGTCCTCATCTAAGTGAATATATACCATGCTTGTCCTTCTGTGTCTGAGTTCACTGAATTAGAATTATTTTTTTTTCTTGCTGCTTCCATTAACCTATGGATTTCATGATTTTATTTTTGAAAGAGCAGCTTCCTCCTGCAGCAGTTGGGAATAAACACAGAGATCCATAGCTAGACAATGCACAGAGAGGGAGATCTTGGGATATTCAGTTCTAAATGGGATGCCTTAATCACAACTGTTGTTTGAGTATCAGGAAACACTGCAGAAGAGAAGTCAGATATTGTAAAGGCCAAAGGGTAAGGAGGCTACCAAGAAGAGAGAGCCTTCAAAACTGAGCAAGGTCAAACACTTAAGAACTCACAGAAACTGGCAGCATACACAGGGCCTGGATGTTTCTGTACCACATGAGGTCCCAGTGCTGGGAGGGGAAGTAAACACAAGTCCCCATCCCTAACCCAGAAGTAGTCATCAACTGATAATCACTCACAATTGAAAACTTCGTCATCGCCAAAGGAGTCTCACTAGGGATCCAAACTGAGCAGCCTCCAAGCCCAGAAGTAGATGGAAATTACAACATAGCAAACTCCATGGTATCTTTGGAGGTATTTTTATCTCATAATGTTTTGTCGGGCCTTTATTTTGTTTTGTTTTGTTTTTTAATTTTGCAGGTTCTTTGTGTATATTTCTTCCAGATTTTTGTTTTTGTAGGATTCCTTTGTATTTGAATGCATATATTTTCACCTATATGTGTTTCTCAGGGTTTTTTATTTGGGGGGGGTTGTTTCTTCTGTTTGTTTCTTAGTTTTGTTCTATTCTGGTATTTATTTATTTATTTTTACTTATTATTGTTCTGATTAATGTTATTACAGATTTTTTTGTAAGATTCCTTTGTATTTGAATGCATATATTTTCACCTATATGTGTTTCTCAGGGTTTTTTATTGGGGGGGGATTGTTTCTTCTGTTTGTTTCTTAGTTTTGTTCTATTCTGGTATTTATTTATTTATTATTGTTCTTATTAAGTTATTATTATTCTTTAGATGCCTACTTGTCTTCAACAAGTGTCAGAACGAGTGTGGGTTAGAATGACAGGTGCCATGGGTGGATATTAGAGGAATTGGGGGAAGGCAAACCGTTAGAGAATGTACTGTATAGAAAAAAGACTATTTTTAATAAAAGATTAAAAAAACAAACTATCTTATTTGTGTATAATCCATTTGTACCCTTTGTAATTAACAAACATAAAGTATTAATTTCCTTTAAAATCTCCATATTGAATCAGTTTGGTCACTTTGAGGCCTGGGTCACAGTAAATGATGCCTTAATTAAAAACAAAAATGTTCTTTTATTTTTATATATTATGATAATGACAACTATATATTGAATAGAAGTATAAGAAAATTAAATGATTAATGAAGCTTACTTGAACTTTCTTTTCAGCAAATTTCTTAATTTTTAAATAATTTAATTGAAGCAGAATTATATTAGTCCCATCTTTCCTTTCTCCAGTCCTTCACACTTTCTCTTGCTCAATCTCCTTCATGGCCACTTAAACTGAAAGATTCTTTGTCTTTGAATATATTTGTTACATTAACATAGACAGAAAAATTTTTTGTAGGGTCCCACCTCTAAACCATGAGGTGCAGAAAAGCATTGACTAATTTGAGAAAGAGAATTAATCTCCATCTCGAAACCATATACACAAACAACAAAAACAGCAAAAGCTGAGCAGGATATATACATATGCGAATGTGTATGTGAGCATCAATATATGCGTATATGCCAGTTACTTTAATAATTTCCATATTTCTTTTGTGTAGATCTGGATATTTAAAATGACAATATTCATAATAGCACCCTACACTATCCATTGGCTGACTTCCTTTTAATAAACAAAGTAAGGTATCAAATGGGGGAGGGGCTGGTATTGACCTGACAAAGGAAGTTTAAAATCCAACATAATTATCTAGATATAATTCAGTAGACACAATAAATTAGAAATATGCTCAAATGCAGTAAGTCAATACTACTAAATTTCATGTGACAGCATTTCCAAATATGACTTTGTATTCCTTGTAGAGTTAGGTTATTGATTACAACAACTGGCCCCAAACTTTCTTCCTGAATAATTGCATTCTTGCTTGTTATTTTTTTCCCTTTGGAGTCATGGAAGTTGCAGCTGGTCAATAAGGATATGAAATAAGAGGAACAGAAACAGTGATTTGTGTCTTTCCCAGGCTTTTCAAATTTTTATAAACAAAAATAGTTTTTAGCAATCATTTTCCTTTGGAGAGCTGTGTTTTCTAAAGCCTTTTCAAATGAAAATTTTGAATAGGTTTTGCTTTGTTTTGTTTACTTCCCTTATTATATCCTGTAGGGTTGTCATTGAGACACACCAGTATTTATCCCTCAGATATTTTAATGTCCACTTTCATTTTTTGTAACATATTTTTAAAAAGTGAGAAATAAGCTTGCCTGTAGTTACAAAGGCTCAGGAAACCTGTTTGGTTAGCAGTGCTACTTGAAGTCAAGAAATGCTTTTAAACTCAGAAAATGCCCTTTCAGACTCCAAATGATGGGGCTTTGTTCAATTTCTAGTTTCTGATATTCCAGGTTGATATTTAATTAGTTTGCATATTAGAAGGACAAAGAAAAATAAAGACAGATTTTCTATTTGCTAAGTATCAAACTCCAATTATTTCAGTGATTCCCTAAAGATAACATGAAGGACATTCAACTACAGTTCCTGCTGATAGAAAAAGATCAGAGAAGACAGGAGTTAAAATGCTACCTCACTTGTGAATTTCTAAATCATTTAAAATACAAACAATAGCAAAAATTAAAATGTCAGGAAACAAAGTCAATTCATCTGGTCTAAAATATATCCATTAAAACTAAAGCATCTCTGTGGAGATTTTCCAGAGCCTGACTTGCAGATACATGTTCCAGTACTTTTGAATTTCAACTCCACAACCTGCTGGTTATATTATATGCATTAAAATCTTTGAACTTTTTCTAAGTAATTTTTGTTTTCTGTACAATGTAGCAGCATTTTTGAAGTTATTGAGCAAATTTTCTTTTAGTTATTTAGTTGAGTTTGCATTAACAATATTAACTATGAGTTGTATAAACACCCTTGGTGATAAGTAGTCCAGCCCAAAGCAGTGGTCATCTACTCCAGTTAGGTACCTCTCTATATATGAGGACTTACTGTAGTACCTGATAGAAAACAATCTGTTGTCGAAAGAAAAGACAGTGTCGATGAAATGTAAAGCACTAGGGAAAAAGCTGAGAAGCATAGCCTGCTTCCTTAGTCTGTCTCCTCATCCCCAGCAAAGCTGAAGAGTCCCTTGCCGCATCATAAAACAACATTTCATGTCTAAGTCCTGTTTAAAAGTCTTGACTTTGTTGCAGCCTAGGATGCTAACGAGTTGTCACGGCTTGTGGTTGTCAGCTCTTGAGTTTGCAAGCGACAGTGCACCTTTTCCATATGTTTTTGATGGTCGGAATTTAGTTAAGCAGTGAGCAGTTGCACAAAGTTACACATACTCGGTATGTCCCTAAGGTTTCCAGGGAAAGGAAAGTAAGAAGTTCCTATGGGTTGTGAGATAATAAGATAGAGGGGGAAAAAAAACAACCATGAATGAGTTGCCCAGAAATTGCAATTCTTTCTGAATTACATTTTTCAGCTTCCCTTTGTTTTGTATGGTATCTTATCTGACTACTTTAAGATAGAGGTGGAGGATCTGATCTCTAGAAATTTCTTACTCTAGGGAGAAGAAGGAGGAGTATATCTGGGAGGGGGAAGTGAGGAGGAGGGCTGGAAGGAGTGGAGGGAGGAGAAACTGTGGACAAGATTATGGAGAGCTGCGTGGAGCCGCACCTGATGGTGCTGGCTTCTGCCCTCCGCGATCCCGAAAGCGAGTGCTCTCTGTGATAATCAACTCCTAATATTGGCTCAGGCCTGACTCATGCAATTATCATGCAATGATTGTTAGCTGCTTGCATATGCGTGGACCTATGGGCAGTGCCCACGTGGCAATCCGGGGTTGGAGACCAGTGCCTTTTTAAGGGCCGGGAGAGATTTGCCCAAAGAGAGAGGGAGAGAGAGAGAGACACAGAGAGAGAGAGAGAGAGAGAAAGAGAAAGATGAACAAGGTCCTGAATAAACTGCTTGCAAGAAGAGCTCCTGTGTTGCATCTTTCTTGCGGATCGAGGTGGGCGCCACTAGTGGTGGCCCTTACGGGGAACCTCCAAACCTCTCTCCGTGGAGCCCAGAACTTGATGCAGTCAGAGGGTGCACCGGACAGTCCTCAGGTAAGGCTGGGGATCCGAGACAAAAGAGGGTTTTCCGCTCTCGCCAGTAGAAGAAGGGAGAGCGGGGTAGTAGAGCTGCAACCAAAGCGGACAGGTCAAAGTGAACAGGACAGTAGAGCTGCGACAAAAGCGGATGAGCCAAAGGTGAAACTATAAACATCAAACGGGTTGTCAAACGGGTTGTCAAATGGGCGCTTCACCTTTGTACCCAATTTTTTTAGCTCTTAAAGGAGCCAGATCAGTTTGGAGGCTAGTGTGGTGTTGCTTGAAAGTTGCTTTTGTGTTCTGGACTGGAGAAAGACATTTGATTCTAGGAACTGCTAAGAAAGGTATTTTGACTTTAAAGTATGGGCTTAAGAATTTGATGCTTTGGAAAGGAGGCTCTGTTTTGTCTCCACAGACAATGAGAGCCTAAGGATTTATTCAATATTTATGTGGTTTGAATTACCGAGACCTCCTGAAATGTTGCAGTGGAGTGTGAGTGGAGGCTCCAAGACCAAGTGGCTCCAGGCAGCAGGCACTGAGGGGCTGCGATGCATGCAAACCCAGGGACCTGCCTTGAGGACAGACGAGGCAAAAACGCTAGGCCCACTTCCAGCATGGGCCTCAGGACACAGAAGCGCAGCACGACCGTGACAAGGGCCGTTGGCCTGGACCTCTGTCCCAGCCGGGGGCAGCTGGCTGGGTCGGGATCAGCTCCACCCCAATAGGGTAGTGGCCAGCCACTCTGCGCCCCCATGCCTCCACCTTCCAGCTTGGTGGGGAGGTGGAGTCTCTGCCTCTCCCCAGTTTCCACAACCTGCGTCCTAGCATGGCTGGAAAATGGCAGTAAATTGCAGAAAATACACCCAAGAATGCAGCGTCCCCACTCAGCAGGAAGTAGCCAGACAAATTGACAATGCCCAAATTCCCTAAAAGTCCTAAAAGTCCCGAGTCTGATATGGTCACTCACCTCTGTTCACTTGAGGGGAAGAGGGTGTGTGGGAAATAGTATGAGGAACCAACAGTCTCTGGGATACTTGAATCTACCTGTCTTACAGGCTTAAGTTGCTCTCTTGTGTTCCCTAAAAGCCACTATTCTCCTGAGGAGATGCTGTCACTCTCTCCTGAGTACAGGTTCAATCAAAGTGACCAAAAGGCTGTGTGGTCAGGAGGATCTTCTGTTTTATAAAAAATTTAGGGGGGAGATGTTGGGAGCAGTGAGACCCCAGATCCTGAATTTCTTGTTTTCCCCTGATCTGAGTGCCTACAGCTGCTCTGAGCATGAGACCTTCAGGAGTTCCTGATGGCAGGAGAATGGTTTCTGGTGGGTTTGGCTGGGGCGTGGCTATCTCTATATAATCTGCCCCTGAACACAATAAAGGGGGCATTCTTGGGGAATTCAAGGATGACCCGTGTCAATTTACTCATGTAGCTAATTTGTCTAGAGAATTGTCTAGCTATATTTTAGGTAATTGGTCTGGTGAATTCGAAAAACAACTGGAAAAGCTGCGAGTGGCGATTGCGACTGCAAATTCCACACGCATGGATACCAGCCTGGCAGAAGGACTATCCTCCTGGATCTCTACAGCCATGGATCATCTAAAGGAGTGGGCGGGAATAGGAGCCCTAACAGGCTTAATGGTGCTTGCCTCCCTGGTATGCCTATGGTGCATTTGTCACATAAGGGTTTCACAGCATCGCAATGCAGTTATGATCATTCGGGCCTTCACGGCCATTGAAGCAGGACAGTCTCCTCAAGCTTAGTTATCTATATTTGAGCACAGGATGCGAGGCTTGTGCACTGCACTTGAGGTCAGAGAAGTCAACCTCAAGAAGAGCAAGTCTGATTGCATGTGTGTTGGTGTCTAGCTCCCACCTCTGTAAAAAGACACCGGACAGATCTAGTGTTCTCTGAGTGGATGACAACTGGAAAGACACTAGTACATGTTCCATTTTTAACAGAGATCAGACCACTACTCTTGCCTGTTGCTTTACAAAACAAAAAGGTTGAATTGTAGAGAGCTGCGTGGAGCCGCACCTGATGGTGATGTAGAGAGCTGAGTGGAGCCCTCCTGATGGTGCTGGCTTCAAAGCCCGCCACGATCCCAAAAGCGAGTGCTCTCTGTAATAATCAACTCCTAATATTGGCTAAGGCCTGACTCATGCTATTATCACGGATAATGATTGTCAGCTGCTTGCATATGCGTGGACCTATAGACAGTGCCCACGTGGCAATCCAGGGTTGGCGGCCCATGCCTTTTTAAAAGCTGGGAGAGGTTTGCCCAGGGAGAGAGAGAAAGAGAACAAGGTCCTGAATAAACTCTTGCAAGAAGAGCTCCAGTGTTGCATCTTCCTTGCTGGTCCAGGTGGGCACGACACAGGATATATTGTTTGAGAGAAGTATCTATTTTCAGTAAAAATTAAAAAAAAAAATAAATGCTAGAATTATAATCTACACTCTTGCCAGTCTCTACTTTGGATGCTATTTTAACCTTCAGGTGATCATGTATACTGATATTACCCACATGTTTGCTCTCACATGTTTGGTTCTGAATTATAAAGTTCTGTTTGAGAAAGATGTATCCATGGGAATTGATTTAAGTTAATGCCTATTCATAGGACTCGGAGAAGTCACCTGACAGAGTTAGGAGATTGGAAAACTTAGGGAAAAAACACATTTAGGGCCTATGCAGAGTATTCTGAGGGATTAGTCTCACAATTGAAAGGAGAGTGGCAGTTCAATATGAATGAGATGTGTAAAGGTGTTCTTATAAAGACAGTGCTTCAGAACTCTACCAAAGACAATACAAATTCACTTATTGTAATGTGATATTTTTCAGTAACTCTGGCTTTGTATTTAAAGGTGTTCTTATAAAGACAGTGCTTCAGAACTCTACCAAAGACAATACAAATTCACTTATTGTAATGTGATATTTTTCAGTAACTCTGGCTTTGTATTAAAAAATTCCAGTTATAGAAATATGTATTATGTAATTTTCATCTAATTTGTCAAAATTGAAAAATGTTGTATTCTAAAAATATAGATAACTCAAAATGTATATTCTTCCAGAAACAGAAGCTAACTTTGAAAAGTAAATGGAGCATTTATGTATTTTTCCATGCCATAATTTCAAAATGATATTTTAAATGATCATATTACTTTATATTATCTGCAATTTTAAGGGTTATATTTACTATAAAATTAATGAAGTATACTAAATATATATTTCCTTTTAAAATTTTAAATAGCAACATGTAAGCATGGTAACCAACAATATATTAAATACTTTTTTGCTGACATCTGTGGAAGACATTTAATTACACTGGGTTCAAGCATACAGGACAATTCATTTTTTCAGGACTGCTTCTTTCACATCTCTGCATTGTAATTTAAACTCATCACTTTTACTTAGCCTATGTGAATGCATGTCCCATAGAGTATGTGGATGTGATGAAAACAACTAGAAATGTCTAAGACACATAAAATGATCATTTATTAATTACTAGATAAAACACAGACATGTCTTAGTTTCTTTATATACCTTTCTGTGGTAACTAATTTCCCCAAGTTGTAGTTAGTATTATATTGTCTTATAAGCAGAATTTGTAATGGAGATTTTCTTGTGTGTTGGTGTAAGCATGGAAGCTCAAGGTGGAAGAAATATGTACTAAATTGCATCTTATTACTCATTCTCAAATATCATAAGGAATCAAATGGAGTACTTTGGAATAAAACAAATGGAGAGTCATAAAATATCAGAAAGCAAGAAGGAAATCTGTTTGTTAGCCCTAATGTGAGTCTGTAAGTTTCAGAGAGAATCTTCTGTTATATACTGTTAAACAGTAGATTTTTTCATATAGTATTTTAATTTCATGTTTGCTTTTCATAGCCTTGTAAGAAAACTTCCATCCCTTGCTTTCTGAAAAATCTTGTGCTTCCAAGTTCATGAAACATTTTTTAATTGTGAGAAACATTTAATTCTTTTATAGGTGTGTTGAACTTGAAGTAAGATATTAATGATGTGGGATTCCCTTCTGTATGCTGTGAATATCATTGGTTAATAAAGGAACTGCTTTGGGCCTATAGCAGAGCTATATGGGAACAGAGCTAGGTCTAAGCAGAATACTGGGAGAAAGAGGGCAGGGTCAGGGAGAAGCCATGAAGCTGCTGCCAGAGACAGACTCACTGAAACTTTGTTGGTAGGCCACACCCTGCTGGTGATGTACAGATTAATGGAGATGATTTAATTAAGATATGAGTTAGCCAATAAGAAGCTATAGCTAATAGGCCAAGTGGTGATTTAAATAATATGGTTTCTATGTGGTTATTTCTGGGCTAAGCAGCTGGGGAAAAACAAGCAACAAATTGGTGCCAACATGGTTGACTAAATTCCATATACTACTTGAGAGGGCTTGGAAAGGGATTCTAGACACTAAAAAAAAAAACTACGAAGTTTAGCCACATTTTCCCCCAAATGAGCTTTGCTTGCTGTCAGCATGCTTTGGCTCCTTTAAGAGAGGTTTTTCTGATTCAGTGGTAGCAGAAAAAAAGTCACGGTTTATGAAATGATGCCTTTATGGGCCATGCTGCCAGCGTGACTTCTGGCTCTTTCAGGAAACCAAACATTTAAATGGGGTTTGTAAACAGCATGTTACAAGTGCTTAATGGCTCGCCACAGACCCACTGCATACTTGGAACTGAGTCAATGTTCATGGCTTACAGAAGTGAGGAACAGACTTGCACCTTGTTGGACAGTGCAGAACAAGCAGGGAGGGCCATATATACCCTAGTAATGGCACAGCTTAAGTTTTTAAGAAGCGCTTAGGATTATAAGATGTTCTCCTGGACAGTAAAGAATTACAGATACACAATAGGACAGATTCAGACCTCTAAAAAAGACACAGTGTGTTTTAAAAATGTACATAGGCTTGGGAGAGAAAAGATAAACAGTATAGAGAGTTAAAAAAGGAAGTAAATGGTTTAGAAGAAAAATAAAACAAAGTATTTAAAGAGACAGAGTACAGTCATATTTTAAAGGAGTAAAGATAATATTGCAAAGTAATAGAGTGAAAACAATCCACATCAAGAATATACAGAGTTTGGATTATGTATATTATTGCATTTTCTTTGAAATTTTTGATTGTGAAGGAGCTAAGTAATCAATATATAATATCTTAAAGATATCTTTACTTCAGAATTTGAGTCTAAGGATAGGTTGCTTTGGAAAAGAGGTTCTTCCTTTGTTTCCATAGTGGATGAGAACATGTAGATTCATTCCAGGATAATGTGGCTTGATGGACCAAGAGCTCCTGAAAGATTGCTGTGAATACCCCAATAAATTGCTTCACCCTACTGCTGACTGAGATGAACCTAGCACACAGGAGACACCGTGAAAGACCTGATTAACAGTATTCGAGAGAACTACACCCAAATCTCAAATATTGTTTAAAAATGTTTCTTTATTAAGAGGGATATGCTATAGAGATGTATACTTTGCATTTATATAGATCTTGGTTTATTGATACAAATTTAAGGTCAATTTTGTTATAATAGTCAAGCTTATAGTCATGATAGTTAGGTTTTTTAGATATATAGATATATATTTCAGTTAGATAGATATTCTTCAAATCTTTCAAAGACTACAGAATATGACATTTAAAATGTTTAAAAACTAAGGACTATTCATTACAATGAGACACATCTCCTGGCAGCACCAAGCTTCTTCAAGAGGATAGTGGGCACCGAAGAGCCTCCTTATGGTGTTGGTTAGCCATTTGAAAAAGAAACTGCTCTTTCCTAGACTAGTTGATGAACTGATCATGCAGGATCCACAGGGAACTGACTGATGAACTTGCCTAAAAGTGAGACAAATTGGTTCCTGCTTCATGAAAGAGTATGTTAGACATTCTGCAGGACACAGAAGAAAGTGACTGAGAAACTACCAATATAAGTGGAACTGTCTTTGAAATTTCCTGCTTTGTTGATACTATGGGCCTAAAGGCTGAAGATGCCCCAGTGGTAAAGAAGAACTTTGGGTGACTGTTCAGGCAGCGAGATGTCTCTTTCAATTCTAGAGTTTTGGAAATTTACTTCCTGTTTACTTTGATAATAGTATATCTTTCTGGAGTCTTTGATGGTGGTGAAGAATGTATAGTTATTGTTATAGTTTTCCTTAATTATGATAAAAGATAAAGTAGATATAAATATTTTAACTGTAATTATTTTTTGATTCCTGTTTTGTTATATGTAATTATACTATGTTAAAGTTAAAATCTTCCTTTTTGTTTAAACAGATTCCCATCTGTAAGCTGTGAATATTATTTTTTAATAAAGGAACTGCTTTGGGTCTATAGCAGAGCAGTAAGGGAACAGAGCTAGGAAGGGAAAACTAAACGGAATGCTGGAAGAAAGAAGGACAGAGTCATGAGGAACCCATGGAGCTGCCGCTGAAGATAGTGCTGATACTTTGCTGGTAGGCCACGACCTTGTGGTGATGCACAGATTAATGGAGATGGGTTAAATCAAGATGTAAGCGTTAGCCAATAAGAAGCTAGAACAAATGGGCCAAACTGTGATTTAAATAATATGGTTTCTATGTGATTATTTCTTGGGCTGAGTATTTGGGGGCAAACAAGTTGCCTTCTCTAACATGTTATGATTTTGGTTTAAACATTAAGTTTCTCTAAGAGGCATATCTGTTGAAGGCTTGACCACAGGCAGCAGTAATACTAGGCTATGATTGGATCATGAAGGCACTAGCTTCATAGACAATTCAATTTATTTACTAGTTGATATTAAATAAGCAAGCAATTAAGGCCAGGAGGGAAGAAGTAGTAAATGTGGTATGCATTCCAAGTGGTTGTCACAACTAAGATGGTTTAAAAAAAATATGGTCCCTATTGAACCATTTGGAAGGATATCATTAGGAGGTGTGTTTTTATTGGAGTAGGTGAGGCCTTGTTGGACAAAGTGTGTCACTAGGGACATGTTGGGGGAGGCTGGTTGTTTGTTAACAGATGCTCAGACCTGAAATAATCACTCAAGAACTATATTATTTGCAATACTGTTTGGCCAATGGCTTAGGCATATTTCTATCTAGCTCTTACATCTTAGATTAACCCATTTCTATTATTTTATATTTTACCACAAGGCTCGTGGGCCTTCTGTAAAGGTTCTAGCTGATGAGTTCTGTCTTTCTTCTCTGGCGGCTATATGACATCTCCCTGACTTCTCTCTCTCTCCCTCCATCTCTGAATTTTGGCCTGGCTTTTCTCACTTAAGCTATTGGCCAAAAGAAGCTTTATTCATTAATTATTAAAAGCTACACATGCACAGAAGGACATTCCACATCAGGGACAGGCTTTGGGATCTCAGATGTTTAATCGATGCCTACTGTGGCAGTCTCTTCCTGTGCCTGTAGATCCAGATGTGGAAATTTCAGCTTCTTCTTTAGCACCATGTCTACCTAAATGACTTCATGCCTTCCACCATGATGACAATGGACTTAAGTACTAAAACTGTAAAACAGTCACATTTAAATGTTTTCCTTTATAAGAGCTTCTATGGTCATGGTGTCTGTTCACAGCAATATAAACCCTAACTAGTTTATATTTATATATTTAGTTCCTAGGAATGTTAATACAGTCTCTATATCTTAGTTGCATGCTCTTTTCATTCTTCCAGGCTACCTGTCTTATTTGTTTCTGTCTTTCCTGGTTCTATAAACAATGGTATACAACAAGACTGAGCACTGATTCAAACCTCAAAAACTCTAGGTCAGGATAAATCTTCTCATAAGTTGTTTTCTCTAATACTTTTTATAATAATGAAAACAATTGCAATAATCTACATTAAATAGATTTTATTCTAAGTAGAACATCCAATATTTCTATAGATTTATATGGCTATTAAAATGAAATATCTAATGAATTATCCAAACAAAATGTTTATTGTAAAATAAGACAAATGGCAAATGAAGAGAAAATTATAATTTTAGCTAGAAAAGGTGCTTGATAATAAAATAAAATACCATCTGTTTAGTAATATTGTTTTGGTAGCTTCCTGCTTTTATCATAAATTTCTTGAGTTATGTAACTTTAGCATATGTTGAGAAACACAATGAGTGGCTATAGTTATGTAGGTCGGATTAGGTGTCATTTTGGGAGTACATATTTAAATTTGCTGTTTTTATGCTTTTTGTCAGTTTTGTCAGTAATTTATTGAATTGTAATGATCTAGCTGATAGGATTACCAGTGCTGCATAATCTTCAAATAATAAGAATGTGAACTTTTATAAAGTTGTCTTTGAAACATCAAATTATCACAGCAAATCAGATTCTGATCCTACATAAATTAAAAGATAAAATAACGCTCTTTTAAAATAACCCAATTATACTTCAGCAATTCTTGCAGATTTGAATTGACAAAATAATGAATAAATAGCTATTTACATTACATATTAATGTACAAAATTACTTTCTTGGAAACCTGATAATTGTTTTAGATAACAACACACTGTCTTCTAACCCCATTTTAATTCTATTTCCAATATAATAAATATTTAAGTACTAATTCAGTTATGTGTAAAAGGAAAAGAGTGACTTAATTCGTTGCTTTTATACAACATCATCAAATTATTTAATTTCATTAAAAAGAGTTAATTTCCATAAAATGTGCTTCTAATTTAAAACACAGCATTTCCAGCATCTGCCCTAGAAAGAAACAGTGACTCAATTACAGTTCCAAATAGGTAAAAAAATTTTGATAGTGCCTTGATTTTAAAAGTAAGATATTTAAAAATACTCAGAAAATATTTTGAGATTGATAACACAGATTGAAGATTTTCAACATGAGAGTGTAGTTTTTTATTTCCCCCATTTAGTAGTCAAATTACAACAACCTCAGAAATACTTTTAACACAATCTTTGGTTGTGTCCATTTGTGATTTTGTATGCACAAATTTTAATGGAGTCATCACATTGAAATAACACATATTTTCAAAAAGAATACAGTATTTTGAGTTAGTAAAATAAAGATTATAGATATAAAAATTTGAAATATTTTTTTTTATTTTTGTATGTATGTATTATTCAGAACTAATTTTAAAATCTGCCTATCACATTTTCTAATTATTTTCTTTCATATATATATTTTATTTACCTATTAATTGTTTTTCTATACAATATAATTACTATCTATAGAATCATTTAAACCACGTTTTTGTTTGTTTGTTCTGGAAACATCTCTTTGTGTGTGGTTACACAGAGAAAGGAATGCCACTAGTTGTGATGTGAGAGAAGGAATATAGTAGATGAAGCAAGAGTAATAGTTTGCAGTCATAAGAAAGCATGAGGAAGCATGTCTATGACTGGGAGATAAGGGAAGTAACATTTTGACAGGATACCTAGGGAGACTTCGGTAAGAAGAGGAGTAAATTCTTGATGACAGGGAAAGGCCAATCTTGAGGCTAACTGCAGACACATTAATTCAGTCCTAGAGGAAGGGGTGTACTACTGTCCAGAGGAAATGCTTCTTCTGTAAAAGGACATAATAATGACTGGGCAGCTTGAAGATCACTTATAAGACTATAAATAATAGAGAAGAAAAAGATCAACAGGGGGCCGTAGACAGGTTACCACAGCTGGAACATGTTGGGTTTAACTTAAACTGTGGTTCTTCAAAGAACCAGAGCCAATAGGCTTTCTTTCCCCACTCCATTTCTGTGTTTTGTCTGTATACTTTTGTTAGCTCTTCATATCTACTGATTCTTCATTCAACCTTAAATTAGAAAATGTATTCAAAACTGTCCTTTTACTGTACATCTGCAGACATTTCCTTATTCATTTTCCTAGACAATAATTATAAAAACAAATAGCTATATCATATTAGGGGGTGATGATATTCTTGAGATAATTTAATGTGTATAGGAATATATGTGTAAATTACATGTAATAGTATTCCATTTCATGCAAGGAGCTTCAAAGACCTCTCTATCTTAAATTCTGTGAAGTATCCTGGAAGACTAATCCCACATAGATATCAAGGGGTAAGTCTATCCTCATCTTGTAAGACAGAGCTTCACTGAGCTTCACTGTCTCTGTCTCTATCCCTCTCCCTTTCCCTCCCAGAGTTTCTCCTTCCCTCTCCCTGGTATATGTGTATACAATGTATCAACATGTGCATATGTGTTTGCACTGGTGCCTGAGTTTATAAACTGGACTACTGGACTACTGGTCTCTGAGTTTATGTTAATAAATACCACAACCCCTTATAATAAATTTAAGTGTACCTTGCTTGCTTTCTGTCTTAACAGCTGATGACAGATTTGTCCTTTGGTATACATGAATAATTGGTCTTTCTGAATGAGGTTAGGATACAGAGAACATCCAATCCTCTTGCAAAAATTAGAATACTATTATGTGTAAGTCACACATATACTTACATACACCTTAAATCGCCTCCAGTATATCACCATCTCTAGCAAAATATAAATGTCATTGAAACAGTTTATACTTTGTTATCTAGGGAAAATAAAGAGAAAAATATCTTCATACGTATACTGAAAGTCCATTTAAAAAGTATTTCTATTTTAAATGCTTACCATCTTTTCCTCTCTGAAATAGTCCTTTGAGATACAGTATCTCCCTGAACCTGAATTTTTATTAGGCTAGGCTAGGTGGAGAGTGAGGCTCTGAGACATACCTATCTCTGCCCTATCAAATTTTCATTGCTGCTGAAAATCCAAACTCAATACTGCATGATGGTGGAGCAAATTCTTTTTTTCACTGAGTCTTCCCTACAAACCAAGCCTGAAAACAATTTTATCAGAGGAAACAGTGTATCTCATTTCTCTTGTCTTAATAAGGTGAAGAAGGCAAGGAGGGAGAGTTGCAGCATTCTCCCACAGCATTCTCCCACCAATTTTAAGTTCAGTGTTGATAGTGGATAAATATGAGGAATTGGAAGAAAGAATTTTTTGACATATGTGTATATGTCATATATGTATATGATATATACTATCATATAGGCAATAGGAATTTATTATGACTCTGATATAGAGTATAAAGCAAAAAATAAAGTTGAATACTCCCTTAATGTTTTTGTTTAATAAATCAAAAGAGTTGAGATGCTGCCAAATGAAATACATGAAGAATTAGAAGGAGTTGAAATGATGTATTTATTGCAGAAAGCAGGTGCTCAGTTGTAGATATTGAGGCAGAGATGCTAAAGAAATATCCAAGTGACAAAAGTTGGCATCTAGCCTTGCATAACTAATCTGCAATCTTCATCATATTAATAATATTTGTGTCTGGCATTTTCCATTTGTGTCACCTTAGCCCATTCAAAGATTAACTTCTGTTAATGAAAGCTTGCAATATTGACACTTGTAAAATAAACACTGCTATAATAACATAATTATACATTTCTTTTATAGTTTCAAAAGCTAACCCTGAGAGTAAATGCTGACACAATAAGGCACCACATTTTGAAATTTTGTTTTTATTGTGTTCATAAAATAAAATTATACATTCATTTTTCACAAGTTTGTTCAGAGATTATGTTGATATTTGTATCAAAACTCTTGTTAGTGTTATTTGCCTTCTCACATAAGCTTATTGCATGATTACATATAGCTCCTTGACACCTTTAAATGGGGTTATAGTTTTTCCTAGAAATAGTCTCAGGAGACCTGTCTTTCCCTTATTTTTCTACAGTGTCTATTCCCTAAAGCATCTTCATCTATAAAAGTCACCAAACAAAATACATGAAATAATTATCCAAATCCTTTACAACCTATGGATGAATGCTGCCTACACTTGTCCTACATTTGGCCCAAGAAACATACTCATTTTATCCTTTATCATATATGTGTATGTGTGTGTGTGTATGTGTATGTGTGTGTGTGTTGTGTTGTGTGTGTGTGTGTGTGTGTGTGTGTGTGTATAAAACTGAAAAATTCTCTGGGGAATAGTTAATAGTTGTATTTCAAATCTGCTTTGAAAAGTTGTATGCAAGTATAACCTTCAGTACAGGATAGATGAACAAAAATAATACCCCCACTTATGTTTTGCTTTGTTTGATAGGCTGGGTAATCAAACATATCATTTGTTGTTGGTAAGTTGTAAATATTTAACCTCAGGAGGTCTAAACCTGGTGATAAACACTGGTGGTTTTGACGTTTTCAAATCTGAATATGTGTATGTTATTCCTGTGCAGGCATGGTTCCACTGAGACTATTCTTTTTGCAAGCAGAAGGTTAAAGGATTCTTGACATTGAAGAATGGTGTGACGGTGTGTCTGAATAGATCTTATAGAAAGGAAAACACTGAATGGCCCCAGACTTGATGCCTAATTACTTTATTCTGACTACTTAAGGGCAACAAAAGACAGACCTCATCCAAACATCACACTTCACATGGACTATCTTATTTAGTCTATTGGGACTTGTACTCAGTCATTAAGAACAATTAACCAGTTTTGCAGATAATCTGTATTTTGCTTCCAGTAGCCACACTGGGTGATTCAAAAGTGCCTGTATCTATAATTTCACAGAATAGGACCCGTTTAAGCTACAAATATATGTATGCTCACATGTACACATAAAATAAGAATAAAGAAAAATGTATCCTTAATTATTTATAAAAAAAATGTTGACTCTGTGTTTGCACCATAAATTCTTAGATGCCTGAGTGCTGGTGTTTGTTGCATAACATCAAACAGATTTCAATTATAAAACTGTAAATTGTTTAGTGCATGTGTCTATTTTTAGCAGAGGAAAAGAAACAATAAAATGAATAAATATTAAAGTAGGTTTAGAATTTTGGCTAAAATGAAAGTATCTTTGCATTCAACCAATGTCTTACTCATACCAGAAAGGCATAGAATCCAGTATTTGCTCACTTTGCAAGGCTGCTTGCCTCAGAAGTCCTAATTTTGTACTGAAGGCCATGGAGAATCCTGGAAGTTGATGGTTGATGGTTTTCCATTTCTGTAAGCAGCCTGAAGAAACCAATGCAAATGACAGCAAAGGAATGCAGCAATATTAGCAAGAACATAGATGAACTTATAAGTATCAGTGAATGAGTGCTTGTGAAAAGAAAAATTTGATTCTATTTGTTTCATCTGGGTTGACACCATAAAATATCATCCACAGTTGGGACACGCCTGTTTATTTTATCTGTTACAAAAATCCCAACTTGATTTCAGAAAGTCAAGTTGACATCCAAGATTAACTAAAATAGTGTTTGTGCTTGCACATATGTCTAACTATTCATCTATGCAGCCATGAATACACACACACACACACACACACACACACACACACACACACACACGGGGGGGGTTACAAACAAACAATAAAGCCAACTTTTATCTCAAAGAGGGTGAGAAATAGTTTTATTTTTAAGCCAATATGACTGATGATAGCCTATGACCACATGTGGTTTGGGAATTACACAAAGTTCCATGTGCTATGTGGTATCTATTTCATGAAATATTTTTATACTAACATAGCAAAACATCATAAATCAATACACTTTTAAATATCTTAGTGTGTACACTAGGTAGATAGATATATTAAAGTGCACAAACCTCTACTATAGACCTAAAATGCCATCTGAATGCATTCTTAGCTTTTGGATTGATAAAAGTTAGGTCTACTTATAAATTCCATTGAATTTGCATATGTATCGCAATGATGTTACTTCACCAAGAGATGGGCAATCTATGGTTACTAATAGGGTTAAAGATTACCTAAGATCTATTGGGCCTTAGATTGAAACATTTCATAGCAGCCTTATAATCACAGCTTCTTTCTATGATTTTTTTTCATACCAAGAGCACTAAATTACCTTTATAGGCTTTTGATCTTGTTGATAAAAGAATTTAAACAAAGATTTGGAAGAGTTATTTCAAGGAAAACTTACTGGAGTTACATAGAAAAAATAACAGAAGTAACTGGTGTTGTTAGGAGGAGGTGAAAATAGGAACAGGAAAATAGGAATATACATTTTAATGGAGTACACGTGAAAAAGATGACATTGAGTGACAGGGTGGGCATACTAGGAAAGAGACAATGTTTGGTCCTTGTGGGTTGCACTGAGGAGATGCAAATTTTCTCACCCCTCAGAACTGCCATTCATCATTTTGTTCCAACTAAAGAAGAAATCACTTGGATTTTATTTTGTAGAGTTTATTTGAATGGTCCACAGGTCAAAATGTCTCTAAGTGACAAAAGAATATCAAGTACCACATTCTTTTTTTCAAGTTACCTTCCAGGTTTGTTTACTTTGGGTCAGCTTAAATTTACAAAGCATTCTAGAACCCCTGAGAATAGTGACCACACACCAAAAGTCAGTTCAAGTTGATTTTTAATTCAATAACCAGCAGCCAGTGATTGAAAATGAGTTCCAAGCAGCTTGGAGAGTTTTCATTATATTTTTTGAAATCTTCCTTCTTTATGAATTGTGTTTATTTCATAACTATGAGAATGTTGCTGACAGAGATCATGCCTCTGCCTCAGAGGATGCTGACATGAACACACATACACACACACAAAGACAGGGAGTTATGATATTTTACCTAATTATGTATTTTCCATTAATATTTCTTTTTAAGAAATATTCTATTTCTGACTTCTTTTGGGGTATTAGGGTGGCATAACGAACACATTACCTCTTGTTCCTTGTGATTTCTGACATATCTCTTCAAAGTGACGTGTCTGTGTAAGTAATTTCTATGGATAACTCAGCATGAAAAGATCGTGTTCTGAGTTTGGAATGTTCTGTAAGTTCCAACATAAGCTGACGCAAGATGGAAGAAGTCAATTTGTGTCTTTTGCTTCTTAGGCCCCACATTTGTTCTGTAGATACTCAGGAGTGGAAAGGATTCTTCTCTATCTACAAGGTTGCTCTCCTTAGGTGCTTTATATATTTCATCCTAATTTCCTCTATAACCTAAATGTCCTATGTCTTAATGTGGACTAATTAGACATGTAGGGATAAAGAAACTTCAGGAAGTCTGACATAGAGCATCAGTATCTGCTGCTTTGGGTTTAGGTTTACTTCCTCTAAAAATGAATTGTTTTCTTTAATGACCTCATGGTCATTTCTCAAAGATTATCTTTTATATGGAAGATTCAGGATAATAATCTGAAAGTATTGTTACACATATTTACTTGAATTTGTCAATATAAAAAGAAACTTTATCTATGTCTGCTAAAGAAAAGTCCATATATATATATAAGTGGTGAAAATGAAATAATGATGAGAACATCTTTCCACATAAGGGCTCAAAGAAATTTGATTGATTTAACTAATGTATTGTTAATGACTGTATACTTATATTTAACGTTAAATGCTGTGCTGTGTTTTAACATATATAGCAAAAAATTGCAAGCAGCATTTATGTCCAAACTAGAAATATATAATTTTCTAAATTGTAAAACCTGGAGAGATACTTGAATGAAGGGTAGTTGCATTAAAAGGAAGAAGTAGAAATCCAATATTTTACATTGTAAAACCAATAACCACTTTTAAAGTGTCATACCAGGCTTCTAGAATCATATATAGTATTCAAAGTGTTACTGGGAACAAATAATAGAATGTTTTTTTAGAAATGCTTCATATTAATAATATGGAAAATTAAGTACCAAGGTCAAGTGGTGTTGTAACTCAAAGCGTTAGGAGTTCTCCACATAAATGGAACCATGCCATAGCTATGAGAAGCCGGCAATGTATTTTTCATTGCAAATGAAGGACAGTCACATGAAGAAAGTATATTTTAGTTTTCAAATCAATACTTAGATGTTTTAATGCAGTCATTGAACATGATAAATTGTGTTGTAAACTCATAGCTTTGTGTGGAAGAGTGTTCTGATGGTACAGCTTCAATAATTCAAAGTTTTAAGTAATAATTCAGATTTTTTTTCTAGACAAGGTTTTCAAGGTTTCTCTGTAACTTTGGTGGTGTCCTGGAACTAGCTCTTGTAGACCATGCTGGCCTCAAACTCAGAGATCGGCCTATCTCTGCCTTCCATGTGCTGGGATTAAAGGTGTGTGCCATCACTGCCTGGCTTAATTCAGAGTTTTTTCAATAAAGTAGTTTGACTTACTTTTTTTTCCAAGAAGAAAGTTATGTAATAAAAATGAAAACTGATCTAACCAATGCACTTATTGATGTAGTAAAATGTATAAAGTACATAAAACATGTTGAGAATAGACTACATTATAATCTAATACAAAGTCAATATTAAAGAAAAAAATTATTCTAAGCAATAATAAGTATGCTATAAATACAGTGTCATTAAGGAGCATGTTCATCAAGTAGTATGTGAACTCCACGACGAACTTAGCACTAGTATAGGAAAGTTGTTCTGTCTAACTATGAGCATGACTCATTATCTAAGTTTCTACTTATTATTTCTAACTGCAAATATAAAATGTAAAGTGTATATATTAGAAGGGTATGCATACATGCATGATATATACACAGGCATGAAATATATGAAATATTTACACATACATAATTTCATATATATATATATATATATATATATACATATATATATATATGAGAAACATTTTTCAAAGTGAAATGGCATCAGAGAGAAAAATAAAAGTGAAAGTTTGGAATAACAGTCTATATATTCTCATGACATTGTCAGTAATTTAGAGACTATAATCATTTTACTGATGACATTAAAAATATATATCTTGAAAAACAGCTATCAAGCACTATTCAATTGATAGAATGATTTCAATTTTATATTTTACAAAAAATAGAAACATTGTGAATCATTTGTCCCATATCTGGAAGGAAATAAGTTTAAATTACTTCAGTATAGGATAAATTGTTGGAATTGGATACTTATAAGTACTTGAAACCTGAATTATGAAAACATCACTTCTCTCAATTCCACCTGGTGAAATAAAATGGACTACCACATATTGACAAAATTGCTTTGAAATATTGTCTTTCAATTCCTATCACTACACTTTTACTCTGTTTCTCCACTATAAGTATTAGTAAAATAAACTTTAGCAGCAACTGATGTGCCCATTATTACTTATAAGCAGTGCTTACTAATATGTGGACTGAGCTTGAGAACAATGGCTTGATTACATCCATTTCTTGTTTCTCTTTAAGTTGTTAGTTTTGATTACTATGGAATTTTGTAAGCATTTGACCTTCTTTTATGTTAGTGGCTTTCCATACAATAAACGGGTATCATATGATACACACAAGAATTAACCTAAATATTCACCTTCTGCATTAAATATTTGAGCATCTAAAGTATATTCCTGAAATCAGGTTTGACTTTATATAAGGAGGATTATCCTGCTGTTTTTGCTGTTGCTTTTGCAGATGTGTGCTTGTTGTTCCACATATATTTATTTATGTATGTGTGCATGTATACACAGATTGTGTAGAGGCCAGAAGTAGATGACTGGGTATTCCTCAGTTGTTCAGTACTTTAGTTATGAAGGCAGAGTCTCTTGCTGATGCCTGAAATTGCTGAATTTGGGTAGTCTAGTTAGTCTTCTCATTCCTGGGTCTCTGTGTCTCCATCTCCCCAGTGTGACTGTTCCTGCCCAACTTTTATATGTTTCTGTGAAACCAGAACTCTATTTCCTCAACTTGAATTGCCTACATTTAATCCACTGAAAGCATCTTGCCTGATAAAGAACTGGTGTGGCACCAAATTGTTGAGGAATGCCATTCGTTCGTTCCCGGCTGCTCCAAAACAAAATAATCACACAGAAACTATATTATTTGCAATATTATTTGACCAATAGCTTAAATGTATTTCTAGCTCTTGCATCTTAAATCAACCCCATCTCTCCTAATCTGTGCATGAAAATGAGGTCGTGGGCTATCCACAAGAATCTGTCTCCTGTCTTCTCCTATGGCAGCTGCACGCCCTCTTACTCACTCTGCCTATTTACTCCCAGCATTCTGCTTATTTTTCATGGCTAGATCTATTTTACCCTATAATTGGCCAAAGAAGCTTCTTCATTAATCAACAAAAGCAACATATATAGAGGACTTTCCACATCAAAGAACTACTAAAGTTTTATCCAAATATGAGCATGGTGAAAATGACAGTTCTTATGAGAATGTTAATGTTTTTTCCAACATATTTAATGCAGATTTATTGAAATTTTTTTCATTTAGATTCCACAGACACTTCACCATTTTATGAGTCTGTATTTTCATCCATGTGAGGGGAAGCAATGTTCTCTTCAGCACTGCAATTGGCTAATCTGTATGAAATTCTTTCATCAATAGATAATACTTAGGTTAGGGATTTGTGTGTGTGTGTGTGTGTGTGTGTGTGTGTTTGAAACAAGCAATGTGATTAAAATAGCTCATGTTTTCTGTAGGGATATGCAAAATAAACAATATTTTCCCAGTTTTGTCAGACTAAGAGAATGATGGAGCTATTTAAGTGACCTAGATACAACCTAAGCGTAGAGCAAAGCTCAAGTGCACTTCAAAAAGACCTATATTTTGATTGAGAGAAAAAATAGTTTAAAAACCACCGCAGAAATTTTGGATTGTGTGGACAAAGTATTTTTGCAGAAATATATAATAAATATTTAGGCCTATGAAAATATAAATAAAAATCTCATTTGTAATTTCTGACATCATTTGCTTATTTACAACTATAGTTTTCATTATTTTTTTCTGTGTTCTTTCTAAGCTTCACACAATGTAGTTGTAATTATGACTCTCTTCCATATGATCAAGGACAGCCATACTTAGAAATTTTTCACATATTATGTGTTATCATAGATGAGAAGCAAGAGTTGTAAGGGCATCTTAAGTAAAGTGTATCTGGACAGAATATTTTATGGTAGGATCATCCATGCCATATTAGATGATCTCACCCGTATTCTGTGTCTGAAATATTCTTTGAAAATATCTTTGTTAGTTTGTCACACATGACTAACAAGTTTTCCAAGGCAGTGTGTCTAAAATATCTGTATTTAAGGATAATATCCTTTCATTTATAAAATTAAATATATTTTTCACAAAATATGGTAAAAGTGAAGATAAAGATAAAATAAAATGCATATTGAGAAGTAATACTAATGTTTTAATATGTGATATAACAAAAATAGCACATTTTAATCTATAATTAAATATATTATGTTTATTATAATAATATATAATTAAATATAATAACTAGCTCAATATATAATAATAATATAGATTTAAGTGTATATAATGGCTTTGATATACTGTGAAAAAGGAATGCCCTCCTGTTTAGCTTTAGTACTGGGTTGTATTCTCTTCTTACATTTCACAGAGGCCCCTTATTGGTAGCTATAATTTCGTTAAATCATCCTTAGGATTCCTCTTCTTGGCTCAAACTGTCTTCTGTATGGACATATTTGGCACTTTCAATGATAGTTTAGTTATCAGTTTTTGATATTATTACCATCAATTAATTTTGCATTAAGCAGAACACTTCCCCATATATTTTTATAGACTTTTTCTTATACTAATGTGACTGTGAGTATTTTTGGGAGTCACATTTACATATTTATACTTTGCATTTGTAAGGCAATGTGTCTCAAATAGCTATATTGAAGGCTATTTTAATTTTTTAGTTAATTATATTTTACAAACTATATTAATATGAAGATAAAAATAAAATGTACAATTAGAAGTGCTATTCATATGTTTTAATATGAGATGTAGCATAAGTTTCACATTTTAATATATAAGTAGCATGATCAAAGGAAATTACTTTAAAAGTTTGAACTTTTTCTATTGTGAGTATTCTTTCACATTGTTATTAATCTAGATATCTCTTTTCAGTTTGTAAATCTGTACATCATAAACTATCAAGCAAACAGAATTAGTGTTTCGTATGTGAAGTACTTGTCTCACACTAAATATGGTAGTGTGAATATATGTGTCCTCATAAGCTCATAGGGAGTGACACTGTCAGAAAGTATGGATTTGTTTTAGTGGGATGGCTTTGTTTTAGGAAATGTGGCACTGTAGGAGCGGGATGTGAGATTTCCTATGCTCAGGATACTGAGTCAGCTGAGTTTCTGTTGCTTAAAAGATACAGGACTCTCAACTATTCCAGCAGCACAGTGTCTGCCTGCATGTTACCATGATTCCTGCCATGATGATAATGAACTGAACCTCTAAATAATGTAAGTGAGTCACTAATAAGTTTTTCCATTGTAAGAGTTGACATGGTCACAGTATCTCCTTATCTTAATGAAAACCTTAACTAAGACACAAAATAAACACTATAAAAATCAAACTGTGAATAGGATTTCCTTCTTATTTTTAATTAATTAAGTCCTAAATTGATCAGAAATATGGTTGAATTATTACATACTATTATTCTGTTCTTATATATGCATTGACAAACCAGAATCAATGGAATTTATAATACTCACTTTTCTGATAGTTCTTTAGAGATGATATATGTCTATTCATTTATGTTCGCATCAGTTATCATTGGTGTCAGACTATGACTGGATTGATGTGCTATCTGTATAACTCTATGGCCCTCTTGTCTGACAATGGCTATGTATTCTATGCAAATAAGGCACAACATAAGTTTCTTCACAAATCAGAATGATTGACAAGTCCCAAGAGTAACCCTCAAATCACTAAGGTATAGAAAGATAGTCACTCTAGATGATAATTATAGTTAAAGGATATCGATAACTCAAATCATTAAGAATATTTATTCCAGTTATATATCAACCTATATAACTACCCACTTTAATCTATATGGTACTTACTGTATAAAGTAGCACAAATTGATCCAACTGCACATTAAAACTCAGCCAAAGTTGTCAGGCTGATGGTGGGACTTCATATTCTAGTTGTCCTTCTTTTATTTGTGGTATTACTTTGAAATTTCTAAATATGTTTTCTGTTTTTAAATGTTTTATGTGCTAACATGATTATACTATCCCTAGTAACTAGAAGACCTTTGAGAACACTGCCTATAAAAGTCAACAAAGTAATGAAGAAAGAAAAAAGGAAAAAGAAAGAAACCAAGTTTGTATCATAACAGCAGGCTAGAAGTTGCCATGGAAAAACTCTTTACTAGGGTCCCAGAGTCTCCACTGGCTCAGAAAAAAGAGGACTTTGTAACCTACATAAATTTCCAAGAAAAAAATACAATATTTGTCATATTCAATAATTCATAGTCAGTTTATTTAGTTCATTTTCAAGGAGTAGAATAAATTACCAGGATATACCATCATATGCCATAATGGAGGAATTATATTTATGCTCAGTATGTGAAAATCTAGCAGTAATTTAGTAAATTTAATTTCAAAAATTTAAAGATTATGTGTAGATATGCCTTCTTACCTTAATAATAATGCAATTATAGATAGAGGATCATGTGTATATAGTATTCTTTTAATATATGCAGTGAAATAATTTCTGGAACATTTATTACAATCACTCTAGTTGTTAGAGAAGTGTACAAAAATTCAAAACAAATTTTCAAGGGCTATTCTTGTCACAAAAATGTAAAGCACTTATGATTAAATATAATAGGAAGTACTAGAACTCTTATATAAAAGCAACAAATAAAATAAAATAGACATACTATGTTTGGTAATAGGAATTTGAAATACTAAAAATATGTTGGTTATACTAAAATTATTATTACTATGAAAAAGATTTAAGTATAATATAAAATGAAATTTTATGGAATTTTATGCATTGATTTAAAATTTAATTATGAAGAGCAAAGGGCTGAGGATAGGAGGATAGTCAAAGATATTTATGAAAAAGAATTGGGAATTGTGACATAACAGTGTCTAAGGCTAATGTGATTCTTGTAAATAATGTGTGTATGTGTGTGTTTTCATGTTTCTCTGTGTGTGTGTGTGTGTTATTTATTTATTTGAGTAGTCTTGATTTTCACCTCAATCCTAAGTTTTATCCTTAAATTCTCCTTTGGGTAACTAGAAAACAGCCGTAATGAATTTACAGCAATTGTTTTTCATTAAAGATGAAGATCTCTCACTTATATTTGAAATAAAATTGCATTGTCATACACTAAACATAAGCCCTCTGTGGGAAAAAAAAAGAACTACAGAGCTGCAGATTTTTCCCTCTTTTTTAAGCAGAGGCTTGCAGTGGAATGATTTAATAGAAACATGATTGGAGATGAATGACTAAGATACACGAAAAAACAAAAGTAGCATACTTCTACTCAATCAAGTTTTGCTAGGCATACAGTCGCATCATTTAATAAAAGAACTTCTGGCTTTATGAAACAGGGCAAAGTAAAAGAAACAAACAGAAGAATATTGAAACACACCAAAATCCAAAACAATATGGCTTTTATTTGGAATACTGAAATATCACATTTTCTCTCCCACATATTGGTAAACTTGGAAAGCAGTATGTAAAATTTTTTTCACAATGTTTACAAAATTATAAGAAATCTTCCGTTTGTCTGACTAAAACCTCAAAAATATTCAAGGAAAACAAGAAATAAACTGGGTCATCTTAGAAAGTTCATTATTGACTCACATATAATTTAGGTTGCAACACCAGCAAGAATGAAATAAAATGCACCGATGAAAGACTTGCAAAAAATACTCAAGAGTGGAAAAAGGAGGAGGAATGAAGAACTTTTTCTGAGTTTTGTATTGATGTTGCTTTTGAAAAAATATTGAGAAAATTTTGAGAGTGTCTTGATCTTAGAAACAAAAATAAATGAAAATAGAAAATCAGTCAGTTATAAATATGTAAATTACTTTCCAATCTTTCTGTTTGCTAAAATAAATAAACACAAGGAGTTTCATAGAAAGAAAGCAAACCAAGGGGTTATACTTCAGAGAGAGCTTTATTAGGAGAGTCATGGATTTACGGTTATAGCCAGCCATGATAAGGCCCTTAAAGTGCAAGGACATTAGGAGAGACGACACTATACCACAGGCAGCAAAATGGGATCTTGAGGGGGAAGCCTTAAATCTGGAAAACAAAGGCACCTTTGACACCTTATGGGTTTAAAAGACTATGAGTGCTCACACTATGTGACCTAGTTTGGCCTACCCTACATACCACTAGGTGGGCCATAAATTATTAGTCTAGCTTCAAAGAGGAGGGCATCAAAGGCACAACATGACTTCTTACCAACCTGTGTCTCAGGGAGAACTGCTACATGTGGGTCATATAACTAGCACTGGACTACACTTCGTTTTTTAGTCCAGGAACCTGATATTTTATTACTAGAACTCAAAAGTGTATAAATGGTGTGCCTTCAGCTTTATTCTTAGCCTACAAATTGCTTTCATTACGGTGGGACTTTGGTGGTTCCATGTGATTTCTGTGACTCTTTGATGGGGATTTTACTGAATATATAAATTACTTTGAGTACTATAAATACTTTAAGATAATTATATTTGAATCTATGTTCAACATCTTCATTTTTCTGCATCCACTGTAATTTACTTTATTACTCCTACATAATGTTAATTGTAGTGATTTTCTGTGCATTTAGTTCAATATGTTCAAGATATTGCATTGTTTTGTGTATGTTCTGTAAATGTTATTACTGTATAAATTTCTTTTAAACCAGTTTGGTTTTATAATTGCTATGTGTTGATGCTGAAGCCTATAATTTTGGTGACTGAATTAATCTCTTCCTACTTGTTTTTATTTTTCACATACATATCATTTCCTACATTGAGAACATTCATCAGAAAATAAGTAATTTACTTCATCCTTTCAAGTTTGCGGTGTTATTTCTTTCTTTCTCTTCCATAACTAGCTCTCTATGAATGCCAGCAATATGTTGCCTAGGATTGCCTAAAGTAGATATTAACTTGTTCCAGGACTTAATGAAAAGTTTTCAGTTTTCCCACATTCAGTCTGATTTTGCTCATCCATGTTTGAGTGATAAATAAAAAATGGGTAAGGTATGCGGTTTATGGCAATTGAAAATTTAATAAAGAAGAAATCTCAAGTTTATTTAAATTTTAACGCATCCATTAAACTATCTTGTGAATTTTTACCGGTGATAATAGGTAAAAACTTGGGTATTCCAAGTTCTTGACATTGTATTCTCAAATAAATAAAGGTCACTTAATAGAGTCCATCTGATTTTAAAACTATGTATTCACAATTCTGAGTAGACATATGATGGTAAGGAGAGAAGTGACTATAAAACATTATTTAGCTTACATTGTTTATCCAATAAGTACAGATATACTAAAATCCCAGTCCAGGCAAGAATGACCTCTCTGCCTGCAGAAATAAACATGAGTGGAGCATAGCTGAATAAGGTACATGTTTGATAATACTTAAGATAAGGAGAAATATATTCTGTTGTTAGGGCATGCATGCAGTTTGACAGTGGTCTGGGTCCTAGTCCAATAACCGGTGGATCACTAAACTTTTGCTAAGTACATGTTTTCTGAGTGGTGTGTGAAAAGTCCATGTACATAAGCATCTTCAGCTGTTATGTTCATTATTTGAAGAGGTATATGTGCATAACCCAAATCAAGTTGAATACCTGGGTGCCAAATATTTTCCTATGCTTTCCTCCATCCTGTCTTAAACATATTATTTATTCAACGTGTGTTTGTGTGTATGTACATGTACCTGCACACAAATGAGTTCCCAGCACAGTGAACATGAATTCAGAAGACAAATTTTAGAAGTTGAAAATTTGATTTCTCTCATTTCTCTATGTAGGTTCCAGCAATCAAACTCAATTCTTTAAGGCCCAGATACAAGTAACTTTACTAGTTGAGCCACATTTCCACACTCTGCTCAGCTTTATGGGAAAATATTTCCAGACAGATGCTTTGTTTCAACACTTGGTCTCCAGGACATCTATGGGATGTTTGCTAGAAGAAGTAAATTTCTTGGGGTGTGCCATGAAGCTGAAAGCTAGGCATCTTTTCCTGGCCATAAATATTTCAGAGGACTTTTGGTCAGCCACCTCACATTCCTGTTTCCATTCATGAAAGGCTCTATTCTCTAGAACTGTAAGCCCAAAGAAATCTTTTAGTTTGAATACACACACACACACACACACACACACACACACACACACACAAATATGTGCACACACATATAAATATGTACCATATAGATATATTTCATTCACATTTATATAGATCAGTAATGAGGTATTCAACTTTGGTGTATTTTTTTAAACTACCAGTGAAAGGCTATGTAGCTATAAAATATCTAAAATTTGTATTTATAAAAGAGAATAATTTGATCAAAGCTCTTGTAACTTGGTGAACTCATAGGCGTCTCACCATTTCTTTTAGCCAAAGGAAAGTGTCACACGTGTTCCATAATGGGTGAAGCTTCCATAACTATGAAACCAAAGTTGTTCCATTGGCATTGTTGAAAGCTAAGTGCAGATTATTGGGTCAGCTCTAATTTTTTTTATTTTTTGGCTTATTAAAAAATATTATTCAGATCTTGAAATATATAGTGGAGATAATATTTATTTTTGCTTATGGTTTAAGGTGATGTAGTCCAGCATATCAGAGAAGACAAGGTATGAGAGAAGCTTTTCTGTGGTGTCAGGAGCTGGAGGCTGCTACTTCATTTATGTCTTTATGGATCAAGACAGAATAAGTAAGAAAGTAGAGTCAGACTCTAAAAGTTATATCTGTTGCTGGTTGTGTTTTAGTTTGCTGGCTCATTGTGGGGCCTGCAAGAGCAGGCAAGAGCAGTTTTTATTTTTATTTATTTATTTATTTATTGATTGATTGATTGATTGATTGATTGCTAAATGGCTAGCTTTCTTACAATGAGAGCAAACTCCTAATGGAGTTTCTTAAATGCCAATTATCTACTCTGAAGTAAATTGTTGCTGCCAATAGTAGATGTGTCTCATTGTCGTGAAAAGCCCTAAATTAACAAAACATTTTAAATACCGTATTCCATATGCCTTTGATGTGTTTGAGATTATCTATCTATCTATCTATCTATCTATCTATCTATCTATCTATCTATCTATCTAAAATATGTCTCTGTATGATCTTGAAAACATACTTAACATATCTATAAATTAATTTTTATAGATGACTAACTACTAACTCTGTTTTTTGATTACACCAAATAGTTTAAAATAATAGCTTTTAAAAACTGAAATTTTACCTTATATTTTAAAATGAACTTCATAATAACAATACCTTAAACAAGAATGGAAACATATACAGTGTAAAAAAATAACTTTAAATTAGTATCAATATAGTATGTTTCCCTAGATGATAACACAAGAGCCTGTGTTCCCAGCTGGATTACTCTGCTCTCTAGACTCTATACCACTGAGGTACACCCCATGCTGCGCCCCCATCCACCAAAGCCCCAGAGACCTGGGAGGAGCCTCCCCATACCCCCAACTAAACAATCTGTGACCACCAGAGCCTTGGCTCTGAATACAGCTAGTGAGGTGAGTGTCTGGGTCCCTGGCTATAGAAGCCTGATCTTATGCTGTAGCCCCTAAAGCCACATCCTGCACACTACCACCACCTAATGAAGCCCAAGAGACCTGGGATCAGCCTCTCTCTACCCCCAATAACCTCCCTTGGCAACTGAGACCACCAGAACCTTGGTCTCAACTATACCTGGAGGAGCTTCAGAGCCCCGTTGGCTTATACCAGAGGCACGGACCCAACTGCACCAAGAAGAAGAGTGACCACTTAAGTCACAGGTCCCACCTGCTCCTTTTGGAAGAAGAGGGACCTACTGAAGCAGAGGCTCCTCGTGCAGCCTGTAGTTGAAGAAAAACTCCAACCCTAGAAAGCTAGCGAAACCCACAAAAACACAGTTAATAGATAATCCCATACTATCAAAACTAAAATAAGGAAAACACATAGATAATAAAACCAACAACAACAAATTAAAAAATAATAGGTCCAAACACTCAGTGGTTACTGATATCTCCTAATATCAAAGGTTTCAACCTATAAAAAGACACATTCTAACAGAATGGATATGAAAACATTATTCATCCTTATGCTGTATACAAGAAAGATATATTAACTTCAAAGATAAACAACCTTAGAGTAAAAAGTTAGGAAAATATTTCCCAAATGGCCTAAGAAATAAACTATTGTAGCATACTAATATTGAACAAAATAGATTTAAAACTAAAATTAATCAAAAGACATGAAGAAGGACATTTCATATTCACAAGAAAAATTCATCAAGATGAAGTTTCATTTATGAACACCTATGCCCCAAAGACATAGGCACCTACATTTGTAAAAGCAGCATTGCTAAAGCTTAAACAAACATTAAACCCCACAAGTTAATAATGGGATTCTTCAACACCACTAGATAGTACTGCCAGACAGAAGCTCAACAGAGAAATAAAGAAACTGACAGAAGTTATGACTGAAATAGTTTTAACAGAAATCTATAGAACACTCTACCCAGGAACAAAAGAATATACCTTCTTCTCAGCACCTTATGGAACCATCTCAAAAACTGACCACGTATTCAGTAACAAAGCAAACCTCAACAGATACAAAAAGGAATTGGAATAAACTCCTGTATCTTATCAGATAGCCATGGGTTCATTTAGATTTCAAAAACAATACTAATTGAAGAAGCCCACAAACTCAGGGAAATTCAAAAATACTCAACTGAATCAACCTTGGAGAAAGAAAGAAAGAAAGAAAGAAAGAAAGAAAGAAAGAAAGAAAGAAAGAAAGAAAGAAAAACAGACGGACTTGGAATAAACTCCTGTATCTTATCAGATAGCCA
>NW_004949096.1:12641512-12645218 GCF_000317375.1 Microtus ochrogaster | reverse complement strand
CTCCCCCAAAATCACACATAGGTCTCCATAAATTATAAGCTGATTGGCCCATTAGCTCTAGCCTCTCACTGGCTAACTCTCACATCTTGATTAACCCATTTTTCTTATCTATGTTAGCCATGTGGCTCAGTACCTTTTTTTGGTGGGGTGGATCACATCCTGCTGCTTCAGTGGTCTGGGCAGGAGTGAGAAGAATCAACTTCCTCCTTCCCAGAATTCTCCTGTTCTCATTGTATCATTCCTACTTGCTGTCTGGTTTTCCCACCTATACTTCCTGCCTGGCCAATCAGCATTCATTTAAAACATGATTGACAGAATACAGACAATTCTCCAGCACCAGACCAGATCTTTTAATTTTTTAACTCTTTAAAAAAAAGAAATTAAAGGTATCAGAAAATGGAAAGATCTTCTATGCTCTTGGATAAGTAGGCTCAAAATAGTAACAATTGCAGTCTTACCAAAGGCAATATGCAGATTCAATGCAATCTTCATCAAAATCCCAGCACAATTAATTACAGACCTTGAAAGAACAATACTCAATATTACATGGAAAAACATGAAACCCAGGATAGCCAATGCAATCCTGTATTATTATGGAAATTTCAGAGGCATCACCATCCCTGACTTTAAGCTTGTAGTAATAAAAACAGCTTGGTATTGGCACAAAAACAGACAGGTGGACCAATGGAATCGAATCAAAGACCCTTATACTAATTCACTCACCTGTGAAAATCTGATTTTTGACAAAGGAGTTAAAATTATACCATGGAAAACATCTTCAACAAATGATGCTGACATTACTGAATGCAGACATGTAGAAGAATGCAAATAGATCTATACTCTATCCATGCACAAAGCTCAAGGATCAAAGACCTGAACATAAGTCTAGCTATACTAAACGTGATAAGAGAAAAGTGGGAAGTAGTCTTGAACACACTAGCACAGGAGACAACTTCCTAAATATAGTACAATAACATAGATACTGAGATTGATTAATCAGAACTCCCAAGTCAAAGAAGCTTCTGTAGGGCAAAGGACATGGTCAACAAGAGAAAACAGCAGCCTAAAGAATGGGAAAATATCTTCACCAACCCTACATCTGACAGAGAGCTGATCTCCAAAATATACAAAGAACTCATGAAACTAGACAACAAATATCAAATAATCCAAATAAAAATGAGAATAAAGATATAAATAGAGAATTTTCAAACTTGGAATCTCAAATGGCCAAAAGGCACTTAAGGAATTGTTCAACATCCATATCTATCAGGGAAATGTAAATCAAAGCTACTCTGAGATACCATCTTACACCTGATCAAAACACTAATGGAAGTTTATGCTGGAGGGAATATGGAATAAGAATACTCCAAAATTGCTGGTGGGAGTGCAAACTGTACAGCCACTTTGGTATTAGTATAGCAGTTTCTCAGAAAACTGGCAATCAATCCATCTCAAGACCAAGCAATAACACTCTGGGGCATATACTGAAAGGATGTATTCTCACATGTTGTAGGAACTTCTTCAACCAATAACCTTTAAGATATTGGCCCACATTGCATGGGGGGCTCATGTCCTATAAATTCAGACAAATAACATGTTCAGTTCTCTTTGCTGCTGGATCCAATTCCGATTCCCAGTGGTGTAAAAGGTCCTTCTGTTTTTGTGTTGATTTCATGGTTTAATAAAGAAGCTGCCTTGGCCTTTTGATAGGGCAGCCCTTAGGTGGGAAGAGTAGACAAAACAGAATGTTGGGAAGAAGGGAAGTGTGGCAGATGCCTTGTTTCTCTTGCCCAAGACCGAGGTTGGTTAGACTCATGCTGGTAAGCCACGACCTTGTGATAACACACAGATTAATAGAAATGGGTTAATCAAGATGTGAGAGTTAGCCAAGAAGAGGCTAGAGCTAATGGGCCAGGCAGCAATGTAATTAATACAGATTTCCATGTGATTATTTCGGGGGTCCCCACTACATCCCAGTGCATGCAGCATACTGCTGATTGCTACCCTTACTGTAAGTTTATGCCCAAAGATAATGCTTTGTTGTACTCTGATCGGGCTATTGTGGAACTCTTTGATATGACAAAAAAAATGGTGTCCAACATGGAAACTGGAGATATAGATCAAAGGTTAGGAGCACTAGATGCTCTTCTATAGGTCCTGAGTTCAATTCCCAGCAACCACATGGTGGCTTACAACCATCTGTAATGAGATCTAGTGCCCTCTTCTGGCCTGTGGGCATATATGCAGACAAAACACTATATATAATAAAACTAAGTAAGTCTTGAAAAAAAAATTTATAAAAAGAGAATGGATGGAATGGGGTAATAGGTAGATTATTACTTATAGACTATTATTTATAGACAATTTATATAATTATAGATTCTTATATATACAAATTCAAATTATATTTGTTATATTGGATATGCTCCTATTTCTGTTTACATTACTGGAGTACCTATGGAAAGTTATTTTGTCATATGGCATGCATGCATGTTTCTACCTCTGCTTAAGATATTTTGTATATTGATACAATTTTAGGATATATTTATCATATTACACTATACATTTTATCTATTATCAAGATACTTATATATATTGTTTACATTTTGAGGTCATTGTCCTCATTTGCTGCACATTTTTTAAAAGTTGTTTAATGTTTTAATATGAAGTATTAGTCTTTAAGCTATATAGTAATTAAGAATTATAGGTCAATAGTCTTCCATGTTTCTCCTACTTAGATTAGTCAGGTTCTCTAGATACATAGGGAGTGTATTCTGATAGACAGGTAATCTGCAAACACATCAGAGAAGTGTTGAATTTGACGTGTAAGTAACTTAGGATTCTGTTGACATGAGAAACCATTGCTCTTGGCAGCATCAATCTATTCCCGAGAGAATGTTATACACCAAAGACACTCCACTTGAAGTTTGTTTTCTTCTTGCCAAATCTGGCCTTTGGGCAAAAAAACTGCACCTGACTCAACTACTGATAAAATGTATGGTGTTCAAACTGGACAAGCAAGATACAAGCAAAAAGTCTGCCAAACCTTGTAAAGACAGTTTAAGGCAATTTTTCAAATTTTCCTGCCTCTGAAAATGGTCTGTCAGATACACTAGACCTTAGCCAAAATTGCTTGCCACAACATTGCAAATGAGACCCTTGGTGATTCCCCAGGTAGCTAATTGTCTCTGTCATTTCTCACACCTTTTGGAAGTTACCTGATTGCACTTCCTGTTTACTCAGTTAATATTATTTTCCTTCTCAGATCTTTGATGGGTTTAAAGACTAGATAGTAATAGTTACTTTCCTCTCATGACATAACCAAGCCATTTTTAATATAAGACTTAGACTCCTTAGGATAGGATAACTATTTAGGATAGGATAAATATTTAGCATAATTTTCTTGCTTGAGGTTGTTCATGCTGGTTGCAATTATAAATTTTATGTATGCTTTTGCCTCTTCTTTTTCCTGGACAATTCTTGATATTTGTTATCTTAGAACTCTCTTATTAAGACAAAAGAGGGAGGTGTTGTGGGAACTCTTTCATCCAATAGGCTTTAAGATACTAGGTCATTTTGGATGTGATCTCATGTATAAGTCTAGACGAAAAGTGTGCACAACTCTCTTTGTTGCTGAATTCAGTTCCAGTTCCCAATGCAATCAGAGGACTGTGGATCACTACTCTTTTTTTTATTGTTTTTTTTT
>NW_004949096.1:12640142-12640891 GCF_000317375.1 Microtus ochrogaster | reverse complement strand
ACCAGGACTGTCCTTTTGGCCTCTTCCCACTCTCAGCCAATATCTGGAAACAATCTTGATGAATCTCAACTAAAGAATAGATAAAGAAAATGTGGCGCATTTACACAATGAACTACTGCTCAGTAGTAAAAGAAAAGACATGTTGAAATTTTCAGGCAAATGGATGGAACTAGAAAAAACATCCTAGTGAGGTGACATAGTCACAGAAAGACAAGCACTGTATGTAGTCACTCATAAGTGAACATTTGTTATGAAGCAAAGGATAACCAGCCTACAGTCTACAACCCCAGAGAAAACAGGAAACAAGAAGAGCCCTAAGAGGGACATATATGTCTCTTCCCCAGAGAGGCAAAGTAGACAAGATCGCCTAAGTAAATTAGCAGTATGGAGGGAAAGGGGAGGGTGGTAGCACAGTGGGGAAGAGAGAAGGGGAGCAGGGAGGAGACCATGAAGGATCAGGAAGATCGAGTTGGGTGAAAGTCAGAGAGGGAGAGCAAAGAAAAAGATACCTTGAAAGAGGCAATCATTATGGGATTAGCAAGAAGTCAGGCACTAGGGATATTACCAGGATTCTGCAAGGATGACACCAGCTAAGAATCTAATCAATAGCAGACAGGGTACCTTAACTGCCCTTCCCCTGTAACCAGATTGATGACTACCTTAATTGTTGTCATAGAACCTTCATCCAGTAATCTACGGATGCAGATTCAGAGATACAAAACTAAGCACTGGGCTGAAATCCTGGAATA
>NW_004949096.1:12636488-12639372 GCF_000317375.1 Microtus ochrogaster | reverse complement strand
ATACTTGTTTTCAAAATACTGATTTTTTTATATGACTTTACCTTTTTTCTTTCTTTTTAAAGCTTACTTGTATTATAAACCCACTGGAACATTTTAGAGGTCCTTCCATCTGGACATCTTTTACTGCACATAATTTAGTCTTTTTTTTTTTTGACCATGCAAGCAAATTTTACTCTGCCAAATTACAACTTGGTTGTCCACACAGCTCTATGGGTTGATTCTGCTGGCTTCTATGCTCCTGAGAGCCAACCTAAAGCTTTTACCATTGTTGAAGTTAGTTTGACTAGGAATTGCATTTATTCCCCCGACTCTAGAATGCTAATGCTTTGCACTGTGGCAGTGTTTTAAATGCGTTTTTTAAAAATGCTTTCTAAGGCACTATAGAAATTAGAGCCTCTCTTTGTTGTGCCAAAATATAGTTGTTGTTTTTTTTTCACTCTTTTGGCCTTTTGCACTCTGTTTCATGGGTGCCTGTCACCCAGATACCAAATGAATTACACAGGGAGGCTTATTATTTTTTATGTATTCCTGACCTTAGCTTGGCTTTCCCCTGGCCAACGTTTCCTAAGTTAAATTATCCCATCTACCCTTTGCCTCTGGGCTTCTGTCTTTGTATTTACTTTTCTTTCTTTATAGCTTGCTGTGTGCTTCTGCCAATGGCCTTTGACAAGCTGAACCAGTTTGGGCATGGCTCTTGGTATCAAAAGGCCACCAGGACTGTCCTTTTGGCCTCTTCCCACTCTCTGCACCTGAATGCTGGACCCTGTTCCTGTTTCTTTGTTGTGATCCCTGAGTTTCCCTTTTAATAAACAAAAAAATTTAGTTTACCCTATTTGGAGCTAGTGTGGGATTATTTGATTTGTGTTCCACCATCTTATACACTCCACTTCATCTGGCACTTGTCTTCTGGGACATGGATCTTCCTAAGAACTATAAAAGCTTAAAAAAAGAGGACTTCCAGACCCACGAAATTGAAAGCAAAGCACTTTTTAGTAGCTGTATTTTTTTTTTTTTTGATGGACTTGCTTGTTGTTAGCAAGCAGAGGCATGGCTCCTCTAAGTAAAGGCTTCCTGATTCCGTGGTAGCAGTAAGAACAAATAGCTCCTTTAAGAAGGCTTCCTGATGCTTGCTAGTTACACAAACATCTCTAGATCTTTCAGGGGGCAGAACACTTGAACAGGATTTATGGGCAGCACACTGCAAGTTACTTAGTGGCAGCATGGGCCAACCTCATATCAGAGTTAAATTGGTGAGGACAGTACCCACCCGGTGGTCCCAGCACTGGTGGTAAGGTACCTCTGCCATATTGAAAGATAGAGAAATGCGGAGCGAGCATCCAGGGCTGCTACGACCAATCTGCTTACCATTTTATTCATTCATTTATTTATTTATTTATTTATTTATTTATTTATTTATTTATTTATTTATTTTGGTTTTTCAAGACAGAAAAGCAGTCCTGGTCAAACAGTTATTTACAGATATACAAGAAAGACAAATTCAGATGGAAAAGGTCTTTAAATGGATTACAGTGTTGGATAAATGTACATATACTTAAGAGAGAGAGGAAAAAATATAGACAGTTATAAAAGGAAGTAGATGGTTTAAAAAAATAAAGTCTTTAAAGAGCTACAGTAGAGACAATCATGGATTAAAGGAGTAAAGAAACATAAGCCATGTAAAGATGGAATATACACTGAGAGTCTGGAATATATATATATATGTACATATATATGTACATATATATATTATTTTGTTTTCTTTGAATGTTTTGATTGTGAATGATCTAAATACAGGGAGATTTCATTGTACAGGCTGCCAAGCTAAACCAACATATATACTTTAAAGATATCTTGACTTCAAAATTTGGGTCTAAGGATATGTTGCTTTGGAAAAGAAGTTCAGTTTTTGTTTCCACAAAAGATGAGAACCTGTGGATTCCTTCCAGGCTAAAGTGGTTTGATGGACCAAGAACCCCTGAAAGGTTGCAGTGAACACAAACAAAAATTAGTTCACCAAACAAAAAACAGGAAGCAGTTTGGAGAGAACTACACCCAAATATTGTTTATAAATGTTTGTTTACATTTAAAGGGGGATATGCTATAGAGATTAATATTTTGCATGGGTATGGATCTTGGTTTATTGATAAAAATTTAAGGTCAATTTTGCCATATGTACATTTCTGCTCTTGACTAAGGTATTGTGTTTGCGTGTCTTATTAAAAAAATGTAATGTATAATTAAGAAACATAGGTTAATAGATAGTTATCTATATTATTCAAGATTGTAGTCATGTTAGTTAGGTTTTCTAGATATATAAAAATATATTTTAGTTAGATAATCTTCAACACTTTCAAAGACTCACAGAATATGTCATATAAAATGTTTTAAGAAATTAGGACTTTTCATGACAATGAGACACAATTCCTGGCAACACCAATCTACTTCAATAGGAAGATGGGCATCAGAGAGTCTCCTTATGGAGTTTGCTAGCCATTTGGGCAAGTAACTGCTCTTGCCTGGACTGCTTGATGCTATTCTATATTAACTGGACATGGAAGAGACACAGAAAAAAATCACAATTGAACTTCCCAAAAGTGAGACATTCCTTCAAGGTTCCTGCTTCACAAAAGAGTCTATCAGACATTCTACAAGACACAAAAGAAAGCAACTGACAAACTTTTCCAGTACAAGGTATAAGAGACTTTCAAAGTTCCTGCTTCATGGAAAAGGCTGCCAGATACTATGGGCCTATAGGCTGAAGATGGATGCCGCAATGATACAGAAGAACTTTGGGTGACTCTCCAGGTAGTGAGAAGTCTCTGTCAATTCTAGAGTTTTGGAAATTGCTTACAATGTACTTCCTGTTAACTTAGGTAATATTATA
>NW_004949096.1:12625674-12636278 GCF_000317375.1 Microtus ochrogaster | reverse complement strand
TTTGGGCCTATTGCAGAGCAGAATAGAACAAGGCAAGGCAGGAATTCCAAGCAGATAGAGGAGGAGAGAGTAGGCAGGGTCAGTGAGATGCAATGTAGCTGCTACCCAAGGAGATAGGAGCCTGGGAACTTTACTGGTAAACCACAAACCCATGGTGATGCACAGATTAATAGAAATGGTTTAATTTAAGATATAAGAGCTAGCTATTAAAGATGCTTAAACTATTGGTCATGCAGCTATTTAATTAATATAGATTTCTGCATAATTATTTCAGGTCTGGGCATCAAGGAGCAAGTGGCCTCTGGGGACAAACAGGCAGTCTCCACCAACAGCTGTGTATCTCAGTGGCTGGCCTCTGATGTCCTACTTGTTTTCTCCCTTTCTTGCTCCTTTGATCATTCCTTCCAAGGTTTCTTCTCCTACCCTATCCTTTCTCCTACCTTGATATTGGCCCTTTAATTGACCAAACAGTTCTTTATTAGATCGAACAGGTGTTTTAGATTGAAAAACAACACGGCTTCACAGAGTTTAATAGCTGCAACATAAATGTATGCAATACCTCTTGCATTATTACACAAATATTCTACAGCCTAAACGAATGTAATACATCTTAAAATTATATTCTATAGCACGTTCCAACTCTCACAATAACAGTTGCTCCAGCTTTGTGCTGCCTCCAAATGTTTTCATAAACTTGGGAACAAGTAGGAAATACTTTATATTCAAAATATCAGTGATCAACAAGCTTAATTGTATTTAATACAGCATTGGTATCATTATTGCAAAAACAATCTCTTCATATCAATATCTATATTTATATAACATATGTTATGAAAAATGAAAAGCTTATGTGATATGACAATGTATGCATAAAACAAGTCATTGGTCATTTTCTTGCTAAGCTATATAATCATACCTTGAGTCATAGTTATATTTATTAGTCTTACATTTTTTAACACCATCAAGAAAGAACTACAGGAATTAAATTAGATAAATCTTTTAGTACTTTCAAATAACTTCATAGTTATCAAAACAATGAAGGAGTCCCGTTTCTTTTGATCACTTAAATTATCAATCTTAAACTTGCAGAAAGTATTGATTTATTAATTTATATTATAATTTCCCCTCAACAATTCATTGAAATTTTCCATTTTATCTTTTATGAAACACCTTTTTATTGAAAACTTCGTTAATTTTTCTTTTCTCCTTTTATTAGAAATATTTTAACACAATACATCAAGATATCAAATCCCCCTCTCTACACCTTCAAGTTTTTCCCCATCTCTCGTCCCATCCAGATCCACTCCATTTTTGTCTCTAATCAAAAAAGTACAAGCATCTAAGAGAAAACAGTAAAACAAAACAACTAAAATATAAGATAAAACCAAAAACCATCATATGAAAGGTGAAGAGGGCAAAGAAAGGGGAAGTGCCCCAGAAGAAGGCACAATAATCAGAGACCTACTCATTCACACACAAAACTGAAAGTTTTCATACATGTTCTGTCTCTTAGTCTATTGGCTTCTATTAGCTTTGAGGAGAAGGTATGATAGAGACATGTTATTTACAATATGTGTGCTAATGTCTCTCTGCATAATGTCTGGTTGTGGGTCTCTGTATTTGCTTCTATCTGCAATAGGAGGAAATTTCTCTGATGATGGCTGAGTAAGGCATTAATTTATGTATATAAGCAGAGTATCATTAGGAATCATTTTATTGTTACTTTTTTTTCATTGTTTCACAACAGTAGTACTTGGCTTTATTCTAAGGGTCTGGGCTGTTTATTCACTACTTTTTGGTCATTCAAAAGTTTCTGTAGGAGTTTTATCTTCTAAGATGGGCCTTAAGTCGAATATGACATTGGTTGATTATGTGACAAAATTGCTCTAACATATTTTTAAGGCAGGACAGATTTATGTCAAAGGCTTTGTAGTTCCCATCTTTCTGAGGAACTGCCACACTGATTGCTGGAGGATGTACAAGTTGGCACTCCCAACAGCAATGGAGGAGCATTCCCCTTGCTCTATATACTTATAAGCATGAGCTCACTTGTGTTATTGAGTTTAGCCATTCTGACAGGTGTAAGATGCAATCACAAAGTAGTTTTGATTTGTGTTTTCCTAATGACTAATGATACTGATTTTTAAAAAGTGGTGTTTCTCAGCTGAGTTTCTTCTATTGTAATTATGTTTATATTTGTAACCCTTTTGTTGCTTCAGTTCATTGATTTTTTTTCATATCTAATGTTTTGAAGTTTTTATACATTTGGATATACTCCTCTATTGGATGTGGAGTAGGTAAAAATCATCTCCTCTTTTGTAGGTCACCACTTTGCCTGAATACCCATGTCCTTTGCCTTACAGAAGCTTTTCAGTTTCATTCTGTACATTTATTAATTGTTGACCTTGGTGCTCTTGTTAATGGTTTTCTGTTTGGAGAGTCTTGCCCTCTTTCTTGTTCTCAAACCATATTTCGTTCAGAAGTGCCAATATTTGTACCAACAATGTTTTACACAGCACCTACTTCATAAAGGCAAAACAACCATAAATATAAAACTTAAATAAATCAGTATTATTTAAAATATGTCCAAAATTATTAAGATTGAAATGAATGACCTAATATAACATCATAATAAAATGCTAACCAGTTATTTTTGGAAAATTCACAAACCATTTCTTTGTTATATAAAATTACACTATTATATGTTTAGACAAGTAGTATGTTTTTATAACATGGCCCTTTTTACAAAATATAAAATGTATTGAAAATGCTGAATCACTACCTGATAATGTATATATGTTTTCTAGGCATTACCATGCAAAAAAAAACAAAGAAACAAACAAAAAGAAAGTAAAACAACCACCCCAAAAAACTTTTAAGCTTCTATTGAAGATCAAACACTTTAATATCTCATGCTAGTTAATCCCAAAGACACCAAAACTGTGTTATTTGGTTTTGATGATGATGTAATTCTAACCTATATTTATAGGCAATCATTTTGTTTCATAGTAAGTGGGAAAAATCTATTTATCTTATTAAATAGAGCTTCCAAGATCATTTACAAAGAGAAATTTACAATGCAGCTTACTGAACAACTATTTTAAGAGTTTGATGAATTTGTCTCCTGAGGAGAAAGATTTTACATACAGGAAAATCAAAAGAAAAATGTTTAGGACATTTTCATTGTACAAAAAATTCAGGAAATAATTATCGTAAAAATATTTGCCTTTACTGACTTCTCATAGGAATGGAAGGTTAGAATTATTCTCAGTTTTTATACTGATCAGTATGTGGATTTTTGCAAGAGTATTTACTTAATTTTGAAATATGGAACAGCAAATAAAATTACTTCTTTGTATAATTTATATTCTGGTAAGACAGATGCCATATCTTGTTATTTGATTAGAAAACATGTGTGTCCTGATAAGAATATTTATTTATTTACTTTAAGTATGTAATCTGCTATTTGAGCGGATTTCAATTTTATTTTGGAATGAATGACTCATGATTATGGCTGCTGAAAAACAAAATTTGGATATCATTTTTCTCTAAGAATTTTTAAATTAAATATCTAGCAATATATTCATAATATGCTTAGATATATCATAAATTATTAACTTATTTCATTTTTAGACCATTTACATAACAGAATCAAGGTGAGACATGTTTTCCAATCAAGAATTGGAAATCTGCTAAATGGGAAATATGCTCAGATGATAAATAATGATAGTATGCATGAGGTGTTTTGGAGACATGCTTATCAGCTGAGATATTTGGCAATTTTCCTAAACCTTCTGCTTTCCTCCCTCTCCTGTTTCTACTGTCTAGGAAATAAACCAAATAAAATAGGGTAATCATTGCCAAAAATAAAGTCATTTTTTAGGTTCCTTTGGGTCTTAGTTTTAAAGCAAAATTTTTTAAATTGCTACATCTCTCATGCTTTCTACTGTTTCAGTACAAAGTAAAATTTTCACCTTCTTGTGTTTTATTTTAATTAATCTTCATGAACCTAGTATTATTTTAAAATTTAACTGAATTTTTTTTTTGAAAAATAAAAATAATCACCTTATTTTCCTCCACCATCACTTTTCTACTTAAGCTTCTTTGTAACGATATAAATAGCTGTAGCAGATAAAATTAAAACTTACAAATGTATAAGTAAAGTGACATAGTTCCCATTTGAGCCTTATTTAAAGAGCAATAACAGAGAGACTTATTAACATGCTCAAATTTATAGCCACTCAGTATCACATGAAAGTAAAAAGTCAACTATTATAAACATGTAAATATAAATCTTATGGCCACATGTACTTTTAAGTATGAATTTATTTATAATATAATGTGAAAAATCCATGTGATCTTAGGTTGTTCAGATTTCTCTAAATTATGGTGTCTGTGATGACAAATTATATTAACATTTTAAAATTATTATTAACTCTATGTATCTCATCAAGGAAGCTAAGGAATAATCAAAATTTATATGGCCTTACAGGTATCTCTGAAAAATAAAAATAATTCAAGTAAATAGTTAAAAGTCAGAATTTATTTACACCTTTGGAGCCACAAAGATATTTCAAATATTTAAGCATAAGCAAATTCTATATTTAATTATACTTATCAGCTCAAAACTAAAGTTATCTATGAAATTTGAAATATATTCATTTTCCAAACATATCTTTGGTGTGTGGGCAGGTAATTCTTTTAGATGCATAAATAAGTGAGCAGTTTCAAAAAGTAAAGATAAGTACTAACAATTTATATTTTATTATTAGTACAAGTACTAATAATTATAGTTAATTGCTGTAATCAAATAAAAGATACACAATTCATTATCATATTATCATATGCTTAAATTACAAAATCACATATCCAACTTTTATTCCTGCCATAATAGAAAAACTTATTTTTAACTTATCTCTATCGTTCATAAAACTGCTGAAAATTTAAATTTGACAAGGGTCTACAAACTAGAGCAGGTAGGGTAAATTATTCTAAAGGTGGCATGAATAGAAGTCTGCAGTGTTTACTACAGACAACTTTAGTTCTACTAAGAGCCACGACATTGGAGTTTAAGCAAGATCAGAGAAGATGGACCAGCATATACACAAGTCAGTCTCTAAAAATAATAAGTGAAATCTTATTTTTGACATATATAATTTATAGCATTATTCGGGGAAATTGTAATCTCTGGTAGAAAGTACAAGTATTGGTTTCTGTGGTGCAGCACCTATAATCAGGCTCATTCAAACAAAGTCATTAGGGCATTTGAACACATTTTGGAAACTCAGACTTAAAATTTGACATATAACCAACACCAAATCCTATGAATAGGTAATGAGATATTTACTATTTCACATGGAAAATCCAATATGGTGTTCTGGGTAGAAATTAGCCCAACAAGTAGCTGCTGGATGAGAGTACATGCTCTGAAACACATTGTTCATACACTGTACTGCAAATGAGTTCCTTAAGAGCTGGCACTAATGAGAAATACTGAGAATGGACTTCTTGAGAAACAGAGGTGAGGATTTTCAGAGTATCTTCAGATCTGTCAACCTGCTGCTACAATGCAAACATGCAGAAGAACTTTTGACCAAGTTGAAAGATGATGGAAAAGTGGATCAGATACCACAACAAAAGAAACTCAGAAAATAATGGTTATGTATATTTACAAAACAACCAAGAATATGAGAATGGCATGCAATTGATCCGGTGAACAAGATTACCCAGGGAATAACTTCCATGAAAAACATGAGTTGTTGAGGTTGATAGATTTGCAGGATTGCTAATGACATCACCTTAGGAGACAAAGTCAAGAATTTAAAAAGCATGCCATTATTAAGTTGATACTTTCTTTATATAATCTGTTGTTATCTAAGCAGATTATAAAAGCATCATCCTGTATGCTTTAGGATGTAAACATACAACTGTAGTTTCCTCTAGTGAGACACAAGGATTAGCCTCTCAAGTTCCTCTGACAAAGTCATACTTGAGTAATATAAGAAATACTCTGATTTAGAGAAAGGAATGATATGAATTTTACATGAGGCTGTAATATTTCTGATGGATTAGTAGTAGAGTTAGGTAATAATATTTTACATGGGTTAATAAAGGAGTAGAGGGTTGGTCAAATATTTGAATGAGGAGACTTCTGAGTAAAAAGAGCTAGCATTAAAACAAGCTTTTTCAGTGCAGTTTAAGCATTTTCTTCATTTGTTTCCCTACACAGATAAACACTTTATACTGGAGGAAAACTACTATGTACCACACATCTTAATGGTGTTTCCTCCTATGCTGCACTTAAGTACATACGTTTTATACACCTGTATATTTTCTAGCATGGTGCAATAGAAAGGGAAACTTTATGGCAGTAAAGTGAAGTTTGTTCGGCTCTGTAGAATTTTCTTCAATGGAAATGTTCAAAGGTTTTCTATTCCATTGAGAAAACAGCAACACACAATTCCAAACAGCCCTGGTTCTGCAATAGGTCATCACCCAGACATTGGGATCATTGGGTAAAAAGCAGAAAACTTTAGCAACCGCTGTGAAATAGACAACACATAAATATATTAAATGAAATATACTTTTTCTTCATTTTATGTTAGAAACCTGGCTCCTGAAAGGGAAGTAGCCTGTATATATTTCTCAGAAATAAGGACTCTGAACTTTAATAAGTGTGAATGCCTCTAGTTAGCAGCAATGCCTGGCACAACCTGGAGTCATTTAAATTCAAGCAGAATGTTTTAGCTACCAGAATAGTGCTCTTAGAAGGAATTTGAGGAAAGTAGGGCCCAGGTAAGTTCCATTTAACCAATGCAGAGGTCACTCTTTCTGTGAAAAACCAAAAATGCCAACAGAAACTTAATCCAGAGTTTGCCCAAACTTGCAGGCCAGGCAATTAACTATTTTGAGCCTTAACTCCCCTATGGAATGTTGTTTTTAAATCCATCACTAGTTGTGAGGTATAATGATGAGAATAAACTATGAATGATATGTCACATAATGTAAATAATACAAGCACAATGTAAAAGAACCAATTGGTCTTTGCAAACTTATTCATACAAGCACAATGTAAAAGAACCAATTGGTCTTTGCAAACTTATTCAACATACATCATGCTTTTTTTACATATTTCTTTTAATTTATATGATTTGATACACAGTCCATCCAGTAAAAACTATTCTTGACCTCTGAAAATGACCTACTTATCTCTATAGATGTTTTCCTTCCTAGAACTTGCAGGATAGGCTATAATAAAATGTATCATTTATTAATAAATCAACTATTAATGACTGAGCTGCTTGTCATTTTTGTTTTGTTGAGTGCTTTGTGTCATCCTTATAAGACTAATAAATGGCCTTTGTCCTAAAAGACTAATTTTGTCTTAAATATATAGAAGCTTAATTAATGTATCTTAATCTTCCAGCTCAGCATTTTTTTTAAGTTAGGAAATTCATCTGTATTGAGTAGATCCTAATTTATCCACAGATAATTATCCCTGGGTATGTCACACTGTTTCTGTACTGTACACTCTTTGTGGCAAAATCTTACATGTTTTTCTGTCACCCAGAAAATAAGCATGAATGGGGTGCTGAATAAACAGAAATGCATTTTTTCACAATCCTGGAAGCAGAATCAAACCAAGCAGAGGGTAATTTGACTGTTCAGAAGTATTGTGTTTTCTTGTTACGTAGGGCTGTCTTGACTCTTTGGTTTGTAAAGAGAGGGAATTTGTCTTTTTTGTACCTCTTCTTTGTATATTTCTGTTTGTTTGTTTACTGCAAACTGTGTTTGATTACATTTATGGCCTCAGACAAGCTAGGCAAGCCCTCTGTCACCAAGTCACATACATAAGTTTAGGATTATCTCTTAAAAGTGCATAGACATCATTTGTGAAAACTACCTTCATGACATGATTGATTTTTCATGGGTTCTGTATAGAGAGCTTCACCTTTTTGTTTCCCATGGTTCTATGGGGACTGAAGTCTCTCAAGGCAGGAGACACATGGCAGAGAACCCTTCCTGACAGATGAAGCTTGAGTCACAGAATGTTCACGCTTTAGCGACCAGAAAGCTGGTGACCGCCAGGACCAGGAGGGGAATCTTCAAAGGAAAGCCTTTAGTGACCAACTTCTGGAGGCCAGGCCACATATTCTCCTAGCTCCCTGGTCTTCTAGAATAATGCCAGCAGCAGGGGAATAAATACTCCAACATGAGGGTGTATAGGACATTTTAGATTCAAACCATAACAAGCTCATATCTAATATTGGCAATTTGGAGTTTTGTTTTCCAGTATGTGAATTTTAGGGGGATCACAAAGGTTCATTTGAAAGCAGATGGCAAATATAAACTGAGTGTTTCTTCCATCTTAAGCCATCCTTGTGAACATGTTTTTCTTTTAAAGATATATATCTACAAAGGGGGGAAGAGGAAAGGAGGGAGGGAGGGTGGGAGGGAGAGAGAGAGAAAGGGAAGGAGGGAAGGGAGGGAAATAAAAAAAAGAACCTTAGCAATTTTGAAAAGTATCTCCTCTCACACATAAAATATATATGAATATAGAGAATACCTTTCAGTGACCTTTCCCTGTCTTCCCACACAGGACCTCTCTGACTGTGGAAACGACTCTAAGTAGCTTTCCACTCTGAAGACAGACTACATGTGTTGGGGTGGTGAGGAGCGAAGGTAGAGTAAGCAGTATGGAAGATAAAGGCTTCTCATTCTCAGATGGTAACTTAACATCACTGGGCTCATTTGGAATTATGTTCAGAACTCTGCAGATCCACTTTCCTGTAAAATAACTGACTGTAAGGAAGTATAAGAAAATATTAAACATGATTAAGATAATTTACTCAAGACACCCCATATTAAGCCAATCATTAAAACTAGCCTTTTGGGGAAGGGGGTCAGTATTGAGAGTTGCTACCATAATCAAAAACACCCAGATTTCAACAGTATAATGACATAGCATGTCAATTGACAGAGGACTTGCCATAGGAACACAAGCATGAGATTTAAGAAATAAATGATGTAAAACCACATTAGAAATGTATCCAAATAATTAGCAAAAGTCATACATATAGTGATAAATGAAGTAATGTTTATACTTTATTCATAAGGATATCAATTAGAGAATTTTTCAATAAAGCTCAATCCCTGGAATTAAAAATTCAGTCTTAATTTTTTTGTAGAAGGCATTAAAAATAAAAGTTAGCAGAATGATAAAAATTCAAGATTGCCATAATTAGTACAGAATAAATTTAAGAAACCATTGAGAAAAACATATCAAACAAAACAAACATGAAGACAGATGCTAAAAGGAAATCCCACACTAGCTCAGAATTGAGTACAATAAAGGGTTATTTATTTAGGGGTAGACTCACAAATCACAGTCCTCTGCTCAAATGGGGAACTTCAACCGAATCATGCAGCTGGAAGAGAGGCCATTTTGCAAAGAAGAAAACAAGCTCCAAGTGGAGTGTCTTTGGTGCTCAACATTCTATCAGGAATAGATGGGTGCTCCCAGGAACAACTGTATAAGTATGACAAACATGGATGATTATTGACTTATATAGTCTTAATACCTATATAACTTAAAGAATAAGACTTTGTATTAGAACATGACAAAATAGCTTTGCCTAGGTATAGAAATACTGTAGATGAAAATAAGAACATATTCAATATAATTTAAGTTTGTATCAATATACAAGAATTTATACCAATGTAAATTGCCTATAAATAATAGATCACAAATATTCACTCTATTACTCACTATCATTATATATAATATTTCTATTATCCCATCTAATTTCCCCTTATTTTTTCAAAGAGAACCCTGAGCTCACATAATTTTTCCCCCAAACTCAAAGCCTATAACAATTATAATTGACCCATAAATTATGTCCCTAACCCTGAGGACAAACTTTGTTGGGAAAGCAGACTACGTCTTCTAGAACGTTCTGTGTGATCCCGTGAAAGTAAAATGATGGTTAAGTTTCAAGATTACTGTATTGAATAATTGCAATTAGTCTCTGAGAGTTTGGTAGGTTTTTCTGAGGTTCCTATTTGGATTTCTGGCCAGAACTTTGTTTTAAAAAAGTGCACCATTTCAGTCAATCAAGTTGGAATCATCTTGAGCAGCTAGTACCCAAAACAGGTCTTATAGTAGTGCTATCAGCATCATGATGTCATATCTATCAGGTGGAGTTGTTGTTGTGGGGCCCTATCTTCTTCTTGGAAAATTTAAAGATTACTGCAGGAAAATTCATTGTTCATTGTTGAAAAGTTAAATATTATTTATACAGACATATATTCAATGGAAGGTACAATAAAGACAAAAAAAGGTAGGAAGAAGAGTAAAATTTTTTCCAATTTTTTTCTTCTTTCTGTCCCATACTAGAAACTCAGAGTTTTTATTTTAATAACATGCTTGGATTTAGAGAGGGACAGAGCCATTGTCCAACTCCAAAATCAGCTTTCATTTTTAAGTGAGTCATGACTACTATCCTGAATAATATTCAGAGATTCTTACCCTCAGATGACCTGTCCTCATAAGTGATAATTCTCTTTGCTTGGTTTTCCTATCTGGATAATTATCTTTTCCTCTT
>NW_004949096.1:12623202-12624786 GCF_000317375.1 Microtus ochrogaster | reverse complement strand
TTGCTATACATCTCCTAAAAAATTAGCACATGCTCTTTGACAAAGTTCATTGTTTTCCCATAAATTTTAAATTTCATCAATAATAAAATGCACTATAATCTCTTCTGGGTCTATACCTGCAGACAAAGTTGACAAAATCTCAATTTCCCTTTTATAATTAATTCAGAGATTTTTTTTCTACATAAGTTTTTAGTTTTTTACTTAATTTATGTGGGAAAAAATCCATTCTATGATAATATTTTTACTTTGCATTACATATCCTATAGGGGACATTCTGGAAGGCAATATAACTAGAATGCAATTAAGATTTGGATTCACCCTATCCACATGTACCTCCTGTAGTTTTCTTCAACAACAATCAATTCATCTTCAGCTTCAGCTATTAATTCTCTGGAACTATTTAAGTCTTTGTCACCATCTAAGGCTATGTTAAAATGAACTATGAGATCTGGTGTTATCCCAATATCTGCTCATAGACTGGAAATGTCATCTAACAATCTTTGAAACTTATTAAGAGTTCACTATCAGTCTCTCTTAAATTGTGCTTATTGTGCTCTATTTTTCTGTAAGTCAATTTTATAAGCAAGGTAATTGAGAGAATCTCTTTCTGTATTGTAATTCCCATTTTGGCAAAACTTTCTTTACTACTTCAAACATTCTTTCTAAAGTATGTATGCGTGAATCAGATAGCAAAATGTCATCCACGTACTGGTAAATTACAGATTTAATTTTTTTTGTTTTTTTTTTACATATTATGTCTAATGGCTGGCTTACAAAGTATTTGCATAGAGTGGGGCTATTGAGCATTTCATGCAGAAGGATGGTCCATTGGCATCTCCTAAGTAGGCACTGTGAAGACAAATTTTTCTCTGTCCTTTTCCTGTAAAGGTACAGTAAAGAAATAATCTTTTAAATCAAGAAATATAAGACTTGGCAATCTTTTGAAATAGAGAAATCAAAGGAATTCCAGATTGTAAAGGTCCCATAGGTTGAATTACCTTATTGACAGCTCCTAGATCTATTACCATTCTGCATTTACCAGATTTTTTTAAACAATAAATGCAAAAGAATTCCAAGGGTTGGTTGATTTTTCAGTATGGTGAGCATCTAGTTTCCCCTGTACCAACTGTCCTAAAGCCTGCAGTTTGTCTTTTGTTAATGGCTACTCTTTAACTCATATTGGTTTCTCAGTTAAATGTTTTAAATATATGGCTGTTGTTACCTCTAAATGTTTGCTAGTTGCTTTATGTTCTTGTACTGCCTGAATGGCTGGTGACTTTTGTGTATAGTACCTTATAATATTCTTCCAAGAATTATGAGGTATTGGGACTGCTTGGATGTTAATCTTGGTATTCCATTGCTACAGCAGATAACAACCTCATAAATTCACTGCAATATTAGCCACATATGGCCTCAGCTTTCCTCTCTGTCCTTTTGGCCATATGCATTCAACCTTTCTCATGCATTATTTCACTTGAGATAGAGTTGCAATTCCTAGGAATAGAACATCTGCCACTTAAAGAGGCCAACGTGGATGCCAAGATTCTGGAGTAATGATACTCACATCAGCACCTGTGTTTATCA
>NW_004949096.1:12611893-12621584 GCF_000317375.1 Microtus ochrogaster | reverse complement strand
ACATAATTTCTCCGTACCCTTTTTATATGGATTCAATTTTGCCTGTCAAAGTAATGTTACCCTTTTCAATAGTATTAATTTTTTTAGGTAACATTTGATTTTCAATGGTATTAATTCTGTCAGCTAGCTGTTCATTATTAGTCTGTAAAGACTGCATCATTTCTAAAAGTGCCTCATTCTTGGCTCTGTTTTAAATCCATTTTCTTAAGTATATATATGAAGAAAAAACTGAGTTCCAATATCCAATAAATGGATTATCACAATAACTATATAAACCTTGCAGAATACAAACCATAGTATTAGCAAAAATTTACTAAAATTCTCAGTGGTAATGTTGTCTGCTATTATATAACTTTCAAGTTTATTGATTTGTAAATTAACAAATTATGTTATGTGGCCCGGAAATTGTTTTAGGAGTAATAATCTTTATTGTCCAGCAGGGGTTGTAGTTGCAGAGTTACCCCTAGCATCAACACAACTGGTGGTACCAAACTCACGCCAGTACTGTTTTGGTTTTCTGCCTTGGTGCTGGTTAAATATTGAGAAATATGCTTTGCTTGACAAATTAAAAGCAATTAAATCAATTCTGTACATGGAACAAGAAGCTCAGAACTCACGAGTAGGGAGCACAAACTCGAAGCTGCACAAACTGTTACATGGCAGGGAATCAGAGGGTCCAGTGCTGTCCAGAGCCGAAGGAAAGAACTGGGGTTTGGAGAGTGGACCAGGAGATGCTTTAGGTTGCCCTAGACCCAGAGTTATTACACTCCCCAGCTTGAGGCAAACTTGTGTGTGTGTGTATATATATATTAAAGTATATGCATATATGTATATATACACATACATATAGACAGACAGACAGACAGACAGACAGTAGCAGGCACTGAAAACTGTAACAATTTTGGTGATAAAAAAATCAACATATATGTATAAGAAACCTAAACAATTTCAAATAGGATCAAGGCAAAGATAGAATGTTGTAATAAAAATTGAAAAGGTGCAAATGAAATGGAAGTCATTAATGCATGGAAAAGGAAAATGATTCATTATCTACAAGGTAAGAGCAGCAGCTAACTTCACATTAGAATAGAGGAACATAGAAGCAGTAGGATGAGGTATTTGAAAAAAAGAGAAAAGAAAGCTATTACAGGTAAATAGAAAATTACAAGATTTATTTTTAGTAGAACTCTTTTGGGAAAACAAACTGTGGCAACTAAAAACAAGCTCCCAGAGGAACTGAGTGAGACCACACACTATTTCTTACAAATTGCAGCAGGAAGAACAACTTTGTGATTATTAGTCTATGAATTATTGGGTTATATTATCTTCTGATAAGAAAGGATTTGTATAAGATGGTGTATATATAATCATATTTCTGAGCTTATAACAATATGCCATATAATAATAATACAAGAGTTGTTGTTTTAAAATAAAATAATGGCAAAATATTAAGTAAATTCAAAGGACCCAATAAAGTGAACCCAAAGTAGCAAATAAAAGGTTAGTGGAAAATGTTTATGAAATTTTTGCTCTCATTTCTTCAAGCTTCATGGAAATATATGAAACTTTGTAATTAATTATTTCATGAGGTGCTCGATGAATTTGGGTGAATGATGAATCATATATAAAGTGATAGCCCTGTAATTGTTTAATAAGGACAGAACCAATTTAGCCTTTCAAATATACTCCATTAGTTTACACATTGAATAAATTGCCTCACACACAATATCATTGACTGTGTTCTTACTGCTAAGCAATACGTGACAAGGAAACAAAAAAATAAATCATTAGGGCCATGTTATGCAAATTTAATATGTATGATATAGCACTATAGACAGGAGCAAGAATAAGAATATACACATATTAAATTTCTGCTTTCTAGTTATTATGTTTTTAAATTAAAGTATAATAAAATATGTTTTGTAAGTCAGAGAATATCAATAACAATATAAAAATAAGGATACATTCAAACATGTTAAAATTTTAAACATAATAGCAAATATTGCTAAAGAAATTAAAGGAAGAAAAGAACAAGTAAATTATAAGTTCTTAAACATACACAACATAAAAAATCCATATGGCATATATAAATTCAATGACATCAGAAACACTATGAAAAGTAAAAAAAAAAATAGTCCTATCAAAAGGTAAGGACCATTATACTATGCCAAAGCAGAATCTAATTCTATGTTTTCATAGGAGACCACCTTTACTTTCATAGAATTGCACAGTATGAGGACAAAGAAATGGGAATTTGTATTATTCTAAAAGATAGCCAAAGTAGCTGTGTGAAAAATTAAGGTGGACTTTAAGATTAGAAATATAACTTGGTGTAAAACATGACTTTCCTAAGGATAAATGCATCAATCTCCAAGTAATTTGATACCATTGTAAGCATATATAAATCTGAAACAGTGTCCACAAGACACAAAGGTTATATATATATATATATATGAGAAAAAAGAAATTTGAATAGTAATGAAAACTCCACTATTTCATTTTCAGCAATAAATATAACTAAGCATAGCATAAAAAAGTAAAGAGAAGATGTGAGTAGAATTAGAATACAAATAAACCTAACAAAACTTCTGTAGGAGCTCTGCCTGGAAACCATAAAATCTATATTGTCATCAACAACACAAGCATTATTCTCCCAAATAGACCATTTGCTCATAATATAATAAAATCCTGGTACATTTGCAAGGTTTGAAATTATACAAACAATGTCCCCTAACCACAATTAAGAGGAATTAGATATCAACAATGAAAGAAGTTTAAGAATTTTATGAATATATGAGATAGTAAAATGCTAAACTTAAACAGTCAAAGGGGTCAAAACAAAATTATAATGTCATAAAATATTATGAAGTAAACAAAGACAAAATTACTGTTACGTGTGGATATTAGAATCCATTGGGTACTCACTAAGATGAAAATATTCTTTTGTCCTAGAAGAAGGAATTAGATAGAGACATGTTAATGACAGAAACTGAAGTGCCTTTCCCCTTTTTCTTTATTTTTTGAGATTATATCATAGCTACACCATATCTCCTTTCCCAGTCAACTCTTCAATATAAATCCATACCTCTTTGCTTAGAAAGACTTTTTTTAGCATTCTCTTTTTTATTTAAAACAAATCATATTATTATTTTTATTATTGTTATTATTATTATTACAAATTTTTACCTCCTCCCCTCCTCCCATTTCACTCCCTCTCCCCCCTGCCTCCTCCCCCTTCTTATCCATTCCAAAGAGCGGTCAGGGTTCCCTGCCTGTGGGAAGTCCAAGGTCCTCCCCGCTCCATCCAGGTCTAGGAAGGTGAGGATCCAAATAGACTAGGTTTCCGCAAAGCCAGTACATGGAGTAGAATCAAAACCCAGTGCCATTGATTGTCCTTGGCTTCTCAGTCAGCACTCATTGTCAGCCACATTCAGAGAGTCCAGTTTGATCACATGTTCCATCAGTCCCAGTCCAGCTGGCCTTGGTGATTTACCATTAGATTGGCCCCACTGTCACAGTGGGTCGCCGCACCCCTTGCTGCCCTGATTTCCTTGCTCATGTTCTTTCTCCTTCTGCTTCTCATTTGAACCTTGGGAGCTCAGTCCAGTGCTCCAATGTGGGTCTCTGTCTCTATCTTCATCCACCGCCAGATGAAGGTTCTATGGTGATATGTAAGATATTCATCTTTATCCATTCTTCCTTTGAGGGGCATCTAGGTTGTTTCTAAGTTCTGGCTATTAAAAATAGTGCTGCTATGAACATAGTTGAACAAATGCTCTTGTAATATGATAGGGCATCTTTTGGGTATATTCCCAGGAGTGGTATTGCTGGGTCCTGGGGTAGGTTGATCCCGAATTTCCTGAGAAACCACCACACTGATTTCCAAAGTGGTTCCACAGGTTTGCATTCCCACCAGCAAAGACTCTTTAGAGGAAGGGAGAGCTTGAGGAGTGGAATTGACCATATCTGGGAGAATACTTTAGCAATGCATGGCCAAGTGCTATACAAAGCACTGAAGCTTTTGTATCCTCCTATTACAGGCTTAGGATTATTGACATTGTGGAACTTTACTAGTGCTTACTTTAATTTATTTCATGTAGCTCTGGAGGTTTCCAGTTGTCTTAGGCTCCTGTATTCATCTCTGACACTGATTTTTCTCACTGTTTTACCTTTTACCTCACTCTCTTAATGATTCTCTCACAACATATCCAAACAGGAGTCATAGGATGTTGCTAATAGACATTTATTCTGCTAATGCTAGTATTATAAAAAAGGCATCAACAAAAACTATAAGACTAGAGATAGTGAGAACAGAAAATAAAATGTAAATTTAGAAGAATAAGTCAAATACAGTAAGAGATTTATAAAATAAATTAAATAAGTATAAATAAAATTAACAAACCCTAAATTTGTTTTCTGAAACCAGAGAGAAAATTGACAATTTCCTCACTTAATAAAAATGAGATAAGACTCACAATTCTAAAAACGAAAAGAAAACACTGTTGCTGCTGTTATTGTTAGAACCCTGGCTACATATACTGACCTCAGTGGCAATTTTTCAAACTTATAAATGTCCTCATATTCAAAAGAGTATATTTGCAGATGGAATTAAATAAAGCAGTTTGAAATAAAAGAAAATATAATTAATTTGAAAAAACAATAATGAAGCCCCAAAAAGAGAGGGACATGAGAAGAGACTGCAGAGAATGACTTGACCTGCGATAAGACATGAAGTGTCAGGAGCCAACAGACATGAGGGGTAGAACACAAATCTCCGCAGAGATCCCAGCATGATTGGTGCCCTGCTGACAAACTGATTTTAGATATCTGCCCTAAAGACCTATCTGATAATGAATGTCTGTTATTTCAAGACTTCACGTTTTTAACCATCTGTTATGATATCCTCAGGAAATTAGTAAAGCTACATGTCAACAAATTAGATAACGTTGATGAAATAATGTAATTCAGAGAAAAGCCTAACATGCTAACAATGAAGAGGAAAAAGGAAATCTTTACTAAGAAGATGGTTGCTATACTATGAAACATTTTCCAAAAGCTCTATGCACTTTAAAATTATTGCTCTTGTTTGGTTGCTGATTAGAAATTGCACATTTGGATTGGAGAGAAATATCAGTCAGTAAAAATGTTTGCCTTTTAAGGAAAAGAGCCAATATTTAATCCGTAAAACCTATGAGATAATAAAGGTGGGTGTGGCTACCTTAAATTGGCAGCCCAGAGGAGGGAGAAACAAGCTGATCCTTGGGTTTCAGAGACCAGTTAGTCTAGCTTCCACTGAGATTCTCAGGACAATAACAAAGAAGCAACACTAGAAGTTGTTCTATGGCCTATGTGTACAAACTATACTACATTACACTAAACATACACACATACACATTCATGCTTCCCTATACACTTCTGAAACCCATACAAAGAAATTACACTTGACGGTCATCACAGAGGACTATCCTTCACAACGTGCTTCAGATCCTACATCCTAAAGCCATGTTAATATACTAGTTTGAAGGAGAGAGAAGACATCACAATTGTCTCCCCTTTCCCCAATGATACAAAGCGTCTTGAATAAGGGACAAAGTGAAGGCACAAGGCCTTTACTGAGGTCCATTACAGGAAAGCTATTTCCTCCATGAAAATCATGGTTGGTTTTACAGGCTATTCTATTTTCATTCTTCAACTCTTAACAGTCTGCACTGATAGATGACTTTTGATCAGTACAATAACATCTTCATTGCATCTCTGGCCCTTGGTGGAACTATATCTACCTTAGTTGTCAGAAGGAATATAAGATTGCAATCTAGTGGAAGACTTTGTTCTAAAGAACAAAGATTCATCACTTTCTCTTTCCTTAAGAGAAGGCCTGCCAATCACCTGGACTAAAGAATTCTCCACAGAGAAGTTTCTGTTTTAGAAAATAGTAGATAGCACAGTGGGTACTTTTGTTCTCTCAGTGTCTGTTTTACACACAATGTCCCCTTGGTTCTTCCCTACTCTCATGCTTCAGTGTGCCTCATGCTGCTAAGTGATAGCTAGTGTGTCCTTCGTATGCATTATGCTTCCTGTCTCATCTGAATTCATGTAATGTAGCTCAGAAGACTAGCAAATCCAGAAGAGGTAGGATTGAGCTTGCAGTGACATGCAGACAAGAATTTAAAAATATCCAAAAAATATTACCAAACTGAATCCTAGAACATATGTGAATCAATTCTTGAGTAAGAGACACCAAGAGAATGGCACACCTTCTCTTGGACAAAGATTCTAGGTATACTCTAGTACAGGCAGGAGCTTCTCAAAGGTGAGTCATAAGTAAATATGGTTTATGGTTTGCTTTTAACTATAGCCTTATATGTGATTTAGAATGGTTTAATATAACTATCTAGAAAATGTTGCCATGAAGCATAAAGCATATTATTGGCTTGTTGCTGAAGGCCAACCTGACAAGATTTCACTTGGTAAGATAAAGATATATTTTAAGATTACAGGAAAATAGGATGCCTTTGTATTAATCGAAATCAGTGTTTATTTGAGATACTCGGGTGTTTTCTTGGGGAAAGAGTGGGGCGAGTTCATTGTTTCTATAACATATCTGAACATTATTATTTCTATTATTATTATTATATCTAGTATTATTGTATCTATGTGAGCAGCCTTTGTAGCAAGTGTTCATTAGATTGCAAAAGAATCAAGCTGACTCCTAGATATGTGGATTATTTTGTGCCTTGTTTTCATAATTTCATGTCTTCCATCCTGCCTCAGTACAGATGAAAATTTATGCTTTTTTATTCCAAAAATACTCAATACAATCAATAAAAATAGACTTACTTTATTTAAAGAAATCTATGAAAATCATGCAAGGACATATTTAATGGTAAAAGCCAAATCTCTAAGATCAGAGATGGAAGAATAAGGTCCATTCTCATTTTAGCTATTCAGTACTGACACTTCACATAGGAAGATTACAAGTAATCAAAAAGTCATTCCTGAATGAATATGAGAAAAATGGTTATTTTAGGTGATGGGATCTTATTCATAGAAGATTATAAAAATTCTATGCAAAATGCATTAAAACTAAATAGTAATGTACCATAATCTTGGGATTAAACAATTTAATTCATTATTGTTGCTCATCTTCATTCATCTTCTTTTCATTGTAATTATCATTATTATTATGAGACAAGGTCCATCTATGTAACCCTGCCTTTTCTGGAACTCACTATGTAGACCAGACTGGTCTTGTACTCATAGAGATTCACGTGCTTGTGACTCTTAAGTGCTAGAATTAAAGTGTCTGCTGCACCATGCTCAACATATTTTAAAAAAGAGTATATACTTAAATATTTCTAATAAACAATCTGCATAAAAGTCTGACAACATATTCCCTTAAAAGCATCAAGAGAATGAGATTCTTGGGAGTGAAGCTCACACTGAGAAGTTATAAAATATACTTTTATGGATCAGAATACAGAGTATGATTAAGATAAAAAGACTTTAATATAATTTGTAAAGTCTTCCTTGTTTCAAACTTAGAAGTTGTCCTAAAAATAATTTTGGACTCAATAGAGATTGATACCACCTAAGAGGAAAGAATATAGTTACATCAATGAGTCATATTATTTTATACGTTTAGCATAAATATATAATTAGGATAAAGCAGCTCTGATATTGCCTAGAAAAACTAGTAGACAAGGTCAGTCAGTTGTTTATTTCGCTGATTTTTTTTTTTCAACCAGGGTTCTCTGTAGCTTTGGAGTCTGTCCTGGAACTTGCTCTGTAGACTAAGCTGACATTGAACTCACAGAACTCTGCCTGTGTCTGCCTCCCAAGTGCTGGGATTAAAGACATGTGCCACAACCACCTGGTTTGACAGAATTTTTGATAAAGATTCTTAAACTGTTGAATGGATTCATTACTTCCATTTCAAATTGTATCTTGTGACACATGATACATACATTGAAAATAATAAAATTCTGTTCTTATCCCATGTCAAAACCAAAACACCACCGCCAACGACAATAGCAAAAAAATGCCTTTAATGTATCTAAACACAAGTTTATGGTGTTTTTAAATGTCATTGAACCTTGACTGCCAAGATTTTAACAAGTCACATTCAGTTAATTTACATTTGTTTGCAATAATAACATTTTAGCTGCTTACAGATCTAGGAGATAAATTATAATCTAGTGGTGTTTGATTGTAAGAGTATAACAATCAATATCTCTGTAAAACTCTTATTACTTGAGAAACTAACTGGCCAGTTAGAATGACCTTGAAAGACCAGACTCTTTAATTGTGAGAAACTCAAAGGCATACTTATTTGTGGCCTGTAATTGGGAGATAGCTCCAGTACAATCTAGAGAGTCCACTGACTTTATGATCTCATAACTTTTCTAGGTTATTTCTTAAGTCTTTGTTACATCTTTCAAAGATGAATAAAGACTACTGAAGCCTGACAGAGGGCACAAGTGTAAAATATTGGGTGAAAAACATGTACTTCAGTGGTATTTTGTGTTTAAACAAATAAACCTTATCTGAAGATACAGTGTATCCACTAGTTGGCCATAGAGGCAGTTAATATATATCAAATAAAGCAAAAATTTTAATGTATTTACCTAATACACATTTCTATATTAATGCTGTTCAACTTAATTTACTTAAACATTTATCTCATTTTTATAATAATTTAACCAGATTATGTGATTTTTTTGTATTTATTCTAAGATCTCAAAACTGTTTTTTTTGTTTACTTAAACACATCAATCACAACATCTGATTTTTTTGTAATATTTCATCATTTTGTAGTTTGTTTATAATAGGTTTTATTCTCTAAGACTATTAATTTTTAATTTACCTCACATTTTCTGAGAAGAGTAGTTTATGTTGCTATATAAAATAAAAATTGGTACTGATTTTTTTTTTTATTTTTCAGTCATTTTAAGTGAACGGCATCTTAACAGAATGTTTCCTTTCATTTGTAATACTACAGCTTTGCCTAGCAATTTCCTTAAAATTGAAACATTCCTTCCTAGAGCAAATCTCATTAAAACTCAGGCAATGCTAGAAGGAGGAACCTGAAGCTTCAGGATGTTTGGGCTGGAGAGAAATCTCAAAGTTTAAAATCACTTGCAGCTTTTGAAGAGGACACACAGGTTTCATTAAGAGAACACATATGGTCATTCAAACCTGTCTGTACTGTAGTTCCCAGTAACCTCATTTCCTCCACTGACCAGAATGGCCATGCTTTAAAATGTTTATTAATATATTCATTTAAGTTCTGGAAATCAATTGCATGAACTCAAGCACCATAGGTAAATGATAAACCACAGAACTATTGGTCCATATTTGTGTTTATTTCTTTCTTATAAAAACAGCTCTACAAGTTTGTCTTCCTTTGGTTGAATTCCAGTCATAAAAGTCAGGCTGTGGTGCTGAAGGAATAGTGGTAAATATTTATGATAGCTTAGTGTGTGAAACTCTTTTAATTGTTTCCATCGTGCCAGAAAAAATCTAAAACCACCAGTGTTTCTTTAGGTTTCTTATTTGATCTGAATGATTTACAAACAAGAAATGGATTTCAGAGAGGGGAATCACAATGGCACATCCTATTATGGCCAATTATATTCTGAGTATAATCTAACAAAACCAAATAGCCATGAAGAAGGTTTAAGTTGATTTGTAT
>NW_004949096.1:12603395-12611793 GCF_000317375.1 Microtus ochrogaster | reverse complement strand
TTTTTATTTTTCAGTCATTTTAAGTGAACGGCATCTTAACAGAATGTTTCCTTTCATTTGTAATACTACAGCTTTGCCTAGCAATTTCCTTAAAATTGAAACATTCCTTCCTAGAGCAAATCTCATTAAAACTCAGGCAATGCTAGAAGGAGGAACCTGAAGCTTCAGGATGTTTGGGCTGGAGAGAAATCTCAAAGTTTAAAATCACTTGCAGCTTTTGAAGAGGACACACAGGTTTCATTAAGAGAACACATATGGTCATTCAAACCTGTCTGTACTGTAGTTCCCAGTAACCTCATTTCCTCCACTGACCAGAATGGCCATGCTTTAAAATGTTTATTAATATATTCATTTAAGTTCTGGAAATCAATTGCATGAACTCAAGCACCATAGGTAAATGATAAACCACAGAACTATTGGTCCATATTTGTGTTTATTTCTTTCTTATAAAAACAGCTCTACAAGTTTGTCTTCCTTTGGTTGAATTCCAGTCATAAAAGTCAGGCTGTGGTGCTGAAGGAATAGTGGTAAATATTTATGATAGCTTAGTGTGTGAAACTCTTTTAATTGTTTCCATCGTGCCAGAAAAAATCTAAAACCACCAGTGTTTCTTTAGGTTTCTTATTTGATCTGAATGATTTACAAACAAGAAATGGATTTCAGAGAGGGGAATCACAATGGCACATCCTATTATGGCCAATTATATTCTGAGTATAATCTAACAAAACCAAATAGCCATGAAGAAGGTTTAAGTTGATTTGTATAAAACTTTAAATTGCTTTCTTTCAGTGCTAAAATGTAATATCTTTGCAGACTAGTATCTTTAGGAAAAATTATCCAGTATTAAAGTACACACAGACATCAAATCTGACAGCAATGATTTATTTTCATAAAGAACTTATGTAAGTTTGAGAAAGAGAGTTGTGTATGAGTGTGTGTGCATGTGTGTTTTTATTTCCTGCCTGAAAAATCACTGGTGAAGCCCATCAATAATGCTATAAGTATCACCTTAAATAGGAAAAACAAGGCAGAATCTCAGAGACATAGCTCAATCACAATGAATTGCCTTGTTAGAATTAATCTTCTGTCTCCATATACCAAGATAGATGTTAATGAGGACTGGCTATTACAGTTCTAAAAATTTAAAGTTGCTATTGCAATTTTAGAAATGTATTATTGAAAGAAATAGTAAATGTTGAAGATTCCCTTTTTACTCTTCTTGTTAAGATATAGCATATTTATAAAAAGTAAAATATTAAAATGTAAGTATGTCTGTTTCATAAAAGAGACATGTTTAATTGGCACACTCATAAAGGAACAGAATATCAATGTTCCAAGAGCACCCAACCATATCTTTTTAAGTCTAACTATTATCCAAAATGGCAAAAATAAATAAATTTTACTTTTCTAACACATGTCACATGAATAAAGACATTTGAAATATATGTTGCAGAGGACTATAAGTCACACCACCTTTTGTGTCATATTTCATTGTGTTACATCCATTTTGCCAGATATTTATTATTTCAAGACTTGAAAAGAATTGATGTTGTTTCAATTTTGAGGTCTCAAAAAGAAAATTTCTGTAAACATTCTGGGAAAACTGGCCACCTTGGTTGGCCATGACATAGACATTTTAAAGCAGAAGCTGCCATAATGGCTCACCAGACATTTGCAAGCTGAGTTCAAGCTAGGCATAAGCACAAACAAACCATCAAGATAAAACTTAATGCATAATGAGGCTCTAAACCCAGGGATAGGAATATGAGCAATGGATGCTATTATTGACTGATCACTATTTACCACTTCATTTGTGCTTGTTCACATCCTTTGTCCCAAACATCCCCTGATTACAGCAACAACATTAGTACAAATCTTTTAGTGAACATGAGTGTACATCTCTTTTAGCCTTATTTCTCTATGTGAAATGTGTGGATGATGTATTACTATCAGCTTAGACCTATACTATCAAATAATTTCCAAAGATAATTTTAAAAATTAATATGTATATAATGAATGCATATTGAAAATTTTTAGTATTCCAGGATTCCTGATATTTGTTGGTATGCTTCCAAACTTTTAGATTTAGCTTTTCTGTATACTGAGATTTAGTTTATTTGATAGTATATTATTTTAAGATTAGGTAAAAAGAAACACTATTTAATGTAAATTTGACTATTTTTGTATGCTTTTAAAAATTCTCTATTATTCAATATCTTTTTTGTACTGTTCCTTCACTCACATTGCTGAAGGTGTTGAAATAGTTTGAGAACTATATCTTTGGCAAATATACATGCAGTAGATATCCCATTCTGTGAAATGTCTTTTTAATGCTTTAGGCTATCTTTGGGTTTTCTTAATTTTTACAAAATAAAGTATTTTTAATTAAAATTTAAAAAAATAGAAAACTTACATAAACACACAGCAAGTTGCTTATGTTCTGCTTCAAGGACAGTTTATGGCAATCGACTCTTTTGCACCTCTTTAGATCTGGGCATAAATCTTAGGTCCTCCAGCTGTGTATAAACGTCTCTACACACTGCACTATCCCACCTGCCCAAGTAAAGTTTATCTTTTATTTTTTCTATATTAAACATAAATTTCTGACATATGGACACCAGAAGAATCCACCTAGAGTTGTAATTGTGAACTATCTAATGTGAGTGGCAGAGTCAGCCTTATTGTCTCATCAAGAGTAGGAAGCATTCAGTTCTTGAGCCTTCAGTCCCTAAGACCCTTTGAGTTGGGCTGAGTGAAGAGCTTCTGCTGAACAACACCATTGATAGCCTCTGCTGGAGATGATGTGGAGTAAGGGGAACACTCATCCATTGCTGGTGGGAATGCAAACTTGTGCAACCACTTTGGAAATCAGTGTGGAAGAAATCCTTAGTCTCTTGTTTCTTGTGGAAACAAAAGCAAAACTGCCTCTCCAACAATTTTTTTTTGTTTGGTTGTAATCAGGTATCTGTCCTTGGGGTATGCATCTTTAGCTGGAGCCACTAAGATCACATTCTGTGTATATTAACTATATTTCCTTTTAAAAGGGACCTGCCCCCCCCCTCTCTCTCTCTCGCCACTTTTTCTAAATTATAACATGTTTAAACTTCATTTTAAAAAATATATTTTTGACTTTTTTAAATTTAAGAAATTCCTAAAGTATATAGACTGGTTTATTTTATCAGTCCCTTTTAATATTCCATGTCTCTTAGCAACTGTTGTTTGCTTATTAACATTTAAAAAATTCAAAATCAGTTTAATAGCATACAGGGTCCAGACTCCCTATGTATTTCCCATCTTACATTTTTAATATTATTTTTTCTGACTCATTTTTAATTTCATTTTATGACTGCCATAAAATGCCCCTTTCTTTTTATGCCTACGCACATTGTAAAACACATTGGAACATGTTTAGAATATTTTTTTTCTGTTTGGACTTCTTTTACTATGTATCTTTTAGTATTCTTGACTGCATGAGCAAGCTTTAGATGACTAAGCTAAGCATACCTGGATTCTCCTAGATACACCATCAACTGGCTTCATCCACTTCTCTGGTGGGGTTGTAAGAGCCAAATCTAAAGCATACAGTCCTACAGCTTGCAGGAGGTAGATGACCAAGAACTGCATTCAGACTTCTTCTAGCTCTAGAATGCCAGTGCTTTCACTGTGGCTGGCAGGAATATTTATTTTTTAAATAGTTTGTTCTTATTTAATGTTCTAACTGCTCAAGGAATCATCAGCAGACAGAAACCCTTAAAGGAGTCTTCTTTTCTAATTTTATTATTTATTTTCTTGTACTATATATCCTTGGTCAATGAAACAAATCAGATTGAATTATAGTGGAAGTAAGTCAAAGAGATTAAAAAATCAAGATACCTTACAAGAATATCATTTTGTGCCTCTTATTAAAGAATGCTTGCTTAATTTTTCTAACTTTTGAACCTACATTTTTATTGTTCACTACACAATATTTACCAGGTCATCAACATGATAGAAGCCTATGGCTAATTCATGTTTTTATTTTTATTTTTTTTTGCTCTGATATACTGTAAAAATATTTTATCCATTTTTTACCAATAAACTCTTCTTATTTCAATTTTCTGTTGTAAACATTATTTTTCTAGCTATTAACTATAGGCAACTTTTAAATAAAACATCTGCTTAAACTTTATCTGGTTTCTATACAAAGAAACCCTGCCCCCCAAAAAAAAAGAAAATTATTCATTTTCTGCATATTTCTTTCATTGTAATTGTTTTCTTGTGTACATATTCTAGATAAAGTAGAAATATAAATATAAACTTTTAGCTATATTTATGGAAATTTAAATTTGTGACTTACATGTATTTTCTTTTTTCCACGTTTTAAATTTATTTTATTGAGCTATACAATTTTCTCTGCTCCCCTCCCTTCTCTACTCTCCTCAACTCTCTCCCATGGTCCCCATGCTCCCAATTTACTCGGGAGATCTTGTCTTTTTTTTTTTTTTTTTTGCTGCTCATGTAGATTAGATCCATGTATGTACATGTGATATTTGCCTTTCTGGGTCTGGGTTACCTTACTCAATGATGTTTTCTAGATTCATCCATTTGCCTACAAATTTTAAGATGGCATTGTTATTTTCTGCTGTGTAATACTCCATTGTATAAATGTACCACATTTTCTTTATCTATTCTTCAGTTGAGCAGCATTTAGATTGTTTCCAGGATCTGGCTATGACAAACAATGCTGCAATAACATGGTTGAGCACATGTCCTTGTGGTATGATTGAGCATCCTTTGGGTATATACCCAAAAGTGGGATACATGTATTTTCTTTTTTGAGTAGCTCACACTAAATTTAACATTTGAATTTCTCACTGTCATTTGAATAAATAATATAAGAAAAAATGTAAATATAATAAATTTCAACTACTCTTGAAGAAAAATTAATAAATCTACTAATTATAATAAAAATGAGAAATAGAAATCATGTAATAAATAAGATAAAATATAAATTATATAAATAAAATATTATACTCCAAAAATTTTTATTTTTATTTCATTACAAGTGAATAAAAATAAAACTTGGATAGAATGTAGTACTTGAATTATTGTCTTATATGTAATAAATTGAACAATTTAATCTCTGAGTGTTAAAAATATTGTTTATTTCTGCATGGAAATCCAATGTATTATTCATAAAATAATATTTTCTAGTTTTGTATTTTGTTTTACTATAAAAGGAAAGTAATTCTTTCTTTGTTTATTTACTTGTTATTGCACATCAACAGATTATATTGTCTCTTTTTTCTATTGTATTCGAAAGCCAAAGTAAATACATAGAATTGTCAGGAGCCATCTTCCCAAAGATTATAGCAGGGACCATTGTCCTGGGGATGTTTGCGGAGAGCCCCACACCCCAACTGTATTGAGAACCGTTTGTTGGCTGAGCCCACCCCACACCCAACTATCTTGAGCTATCTGTTAGAGAACCCGCCCCACATTCCAACTATCTAGAGAACTATTTGTGGTTGGAATCACAAAAAGGAACGATTCAGCTTGCATAGAGAACACTAGGTGTGTCAACTCGTGACCTCCTGACCATTACTGCCCCAGCAAGATCCCCCTTCCTGCCCTTGACATGCCCCTGCCCCCATCCCAAGCCAAATTCCTCATTCAAGGGCTATATAAGCCACTACCATTTCACTAATAAAGTGAGGCTTTGACAACAGATCTTGCTTGGCCTAGTTCCTCTTTCCTGCCCATGTCTTTTCAGATAGCGCCTCTTCGGGACCCTGGAATAACTTACCTGCCAGGCAGGTTACAACCCTGGAATAACTGACCAGCCAGGTGGGTTACATAGAATGGCTCTGTCTATTTGTTTTGCCTAGAGAGAAGTACATGTTAGTGGTAAACAAAATAGACCTCTCAAGTAAGAATTATGATTGTAGTGAGTTCCTTAGTGTGAAATAATCAAATTCTAGAATATTTACTTGATTAAATGGTTTGAAATTTTTCATGAAATAAACTGTCATATGATATGCAGAGTATTTTCTCTAAGTATTATGACTTTATGCATAACACTGTGAAAGAATGTCATAAAAGTACTTTCAGTGATTTTGTAGTTCTGCATCAGTATTCTCTCTCTGGAAGTGATAAAGATTAGGTGTATTTCAAAGTCTTAATGAAACACTTAATAGTATATGTTAATACTTTATCAATAGTGCTATTGCTATTTATTTTGAATTCATATATTTTGACTTTGATATAGATGATGCAGATTAAGCAGAGCACATTGAAAACACTTTGTTTATACATATTGAGAAACATAATACCTTTTTATACTTATGTTTTTTTCAAGACAGAACTTTATTAATACCCTTAAAAATATTATATAGCCCAAACTGACCTCTGATTCACAATAATGTTTCTGCCTCAGCTTCTTGACTTCTAGTGTATGTCAACAAACCCAGCTCAGTTCTTTATTTCTCTCAGTAGGATAGGAGAAAAGAAGTACTAATAAGTGAAGAGGAAGAATAATTATCAGATACAGGAGCTTCTAATCTCCGCATACTAGAAAAGAAGTGGCTGAATGAGTACTTTAGGGAGAATTCAGAGATATCTTAGCTCTATGAGTACAGTAAACTTAACATCTGATCAACATTAAGGAACACCCATTACTCTTGAAGGAGAGTATTTTAAGACATCAAAGCTAGACAGCCAGAGTACAGAACAGACTCTATATATCTGAGTTCCAATAAGGGGTAATGAAACTATGTATAAGGTATAAGCATAATGGTGTAGCATAAGACTAGTCCATCAAAAACTTAAATTCTATCATCGATAAGTCAAGGCTCATTCTAAGTTGGGTAGGTTGACCTTGGTGACTGTCAATAGTATCTGCTATTACATTTTTAAAGACCACACTTAACTTTAATATCTGTGTATAATCTAGAAAGGAAAAAGAAATATGCTATGTCCAGGATATCCTTGCATTATTAAGTCAGTAGTCCTTAATTGCATACTAGACATTTAGTGGAAAGAAAGAAATCAAGGGAAATTAACAAGATTTCAATTACATGATTTGAATAATGTTCATCCATTCCTTATCATTTATTTTAAAAAACCTACATTTCGAAGAAAGTATTTTTATTGCTGTCATTCTATGTAAATCTTAAGATACTTATCTGACATGAAAAAGATATTTCAACCATCTATTAGCTCAGAAAAATAATACTTGAAAAACCATGTAGATTTGGCCATCATTGACAATACAGATTAATGTTTTAGAAATCTGTAGGCATAGATGAGACTGCCACTTCCATCAACCCATTCCGATTTCCTTATTTCATTTTTTATATACATAAACCGCTAATGCACCTATCACTCACAGATGCTCATCTCAGTTCAACTAAATGCCTAATTGTTAATTATTATTGAAGTTAACATAATTACTAGGAGACAGCTACAAAATAAGTTCAGTTAAAAGGCATTTGCTGAATCTCTGAGCTGTAATAAACATTACATGCTTACTGGTGTACTAATAAAAGTCTTGTTTTTCTGAAATAATTTAATTTTCTTTCCCCAGAAAGAGTTTAATAAACATTTGGATTAAATTGGTAGATTAAAGTATTCAGTGTAATCAAGGAGGCAGCAGAAAATGTAATTCTAACTCATTGGAGTAAAAGTGAGCAATGATCAATGTTCCAGAAGACAAGGGATCATGTACAGAATAAGTAATAGATCCTTAGTGCTCAATAAACAAGTCCCATATGGTTGAAAGTCATTATTCTGAAGTCAAGCTTTGTATCACATTGCTGGAGATTCTTTCTTCCCTTATGTTATTCCAGATAGAGATGAACAAATAGGAGGTGAGACAATATTGCTAACCATTGCCTTTCCTTTCATTTAGCAAGGGAACAATATTTAAAAATATAACACAACTAAATTTTCTAGGTTTTAATTGATAGTACAAGTATTTTTGAGGTCTTATAGAGAACTGGTCTAATCTAATTATAAGTAAAATATCATATACCTCACCTGAAAATTTAGCATAGTTCTAACATTTTAATTAAGATTCAGGAGTATTTGAGAAATGGAGCATGGTGTTTGCATTGTTTGTATGAAGCTTGTTATTTGCAATCCAAACCACAAAGTGACATAGAAATCATCACCAAACTTCATTGTCTTTGTGGTATATTCTGAAAGTGTGCACTTCATAAAAATTGTATTTGTGATTGTTTGCATAACTATATGAGATGAATAACCTTCAAAGATAAGAAAGCTTGAGTGGACAACACTGAGGATGGTTGGTGAATAAATATTATTCATAGGCAACAGTTTACAAAAGGTTGGTTATATATTGGCAGTTCAAGACAAGTGTCTCATATACCTGTAATTTTTTTCTCCTTATTTATTTTAT
>NW_004949096.1:12594577-12603245 GCF_000317375.1 Microtus ochrogaster | reverse complement strand
CAAACTGCCTAGGCTCCCCCAAAGCCGGACAGAAATCTCAAGGTCCAAATCAGGAGCAGAAGGAGGGGGAGCACGAGCAAGGAACTCAGGACCCCGAGGGGTACACCCACACACTGAGACAATGGGGATGTTCTATCGGGAACTCACCAAGGCCTGCTGGCCTGGGTCTGAAAAAGCATGGGATAAAACCGGACTTGCTGAACATAGCGGACAATGACGACTACTGAGAACTCAAGAACAATGGCAATGGGTTTTTGATATACCTGTAATTTTGATGTTATCATTATGTCTCTTGCTGGCCAGACCTTTCCCAGTGCCTGGAATGCAGCCTCTTAATGACCTAAATAGTTTTCTTCTTTGTACTGAGGTTTCCTTCCAGATAGACAAAGTTGACTGTTTGTTTGAGGTTCTGACTCTTTAGTACAATGTTAAAATCCTTGTGTGCCCTTCCCAAGTGTTGTATCTCAGTCTTCTCAATGTTCACTTTCATAAATTTTTCACTTATTTCAACCACTCTATTTTCCAAGGTCTGTAGCTCATTTGGACTGTCAGCAAGTAGTGCTGTATTGTCAGCGAAACACAGGTTATTGATTCACACACCACTATTTGCATGCCTGTCTCCGCATCCTCCAGGACTATTGCTATTATTAATTCCAGGAATATATTAAAGAGCAGTGGTGAGAGGGAACATCCATGTAACACTCTACCATTGTCTGAAACTGATCACTGAGTTCTCCACAGACTTTGGCTGATGCAAATGTATCTTTATAGGCATTTTCTAGGATTCTTATGATTTGTTTTCTGGGTACCTGTAGAACTCATTGTTTCACGAAGTTCTTTTGTCCAAACTCCAAAACCTGAACAATGAAAGGCTCCTCAGAACAATGGCTGAATGTGTTTAAGATAAAACATCTCAGGAGGATTCTAGGCATCACACCAAGAGACAGGCTGTGCAGTGATGATATTAAGAAACATCTCCAACTACTGAAGGAAATGAACCACAGGATATGGCAATGGCACTTGAGATACGCTGGCCTTGTCATGAGAATAAATGACAGCAGAAACCTGAAGATAGCACTGCTTGGAAGAGTGCATGAGTTAAGGTAAAGAAAAAGGTCATAAAATGTTGGATAGACAGCATTAAGGAAGACTGTGGGACAATGCATAGGACAATAACTTAAGCATCGAGGACTGCCCAGGATAGGAATAACTGGAGAACCACCATTGTTGGGCTGTCCATGTGTGCTTAAGGATTGCTGTAGCATACATGATGATGATGATGAATCATATATTGAACATATCCTGTATATTAATCATTGTATTAGTGTTCAATTAGTGTTCATACTTTATTCCATATGATCAAAAATGATATATGTAATTCCATTATTTTTTTTATTTTTAAAATATGTATGTGTTCTGTTTTTTCAATCAGTTTTGTGTAGTGTGTGTCTTGGCATGTATGTCCGTGTGTGTGTGTGTGTGTGTGTGTGTGTGTGTGTGTGTGTGTACGGCATATGACAGCTTTCAGAAATTGGTTTTCTCCTTTTGGCATGTAGGTCTTAAAGAAATGAGCACAGGTCACCATGCTTAGGAGAAAGTATCTTGCATAGTCATCATGCCCAGAATCCATAGCATGTGGCTCACAAACTGTACTTCCAGCTGCAATGGCTCTGACACCCTTTTCTGCTCTTTGTAGGTAAGTTTCTAAAATTCTTCCATAACCAAATGTTCATATAAGAAATAAAATGTATGATAGTGGACAGGATATTTTTAATTAATATATTAATTTCCAGTTTAAAATATATGGTATTCTATGTAATAGTAACTATAAATTTCTGTAATAGATGCTCATTTTTATCTTAGGAATTTGAAACTTTGAGAGAATAAATATTTTGCCTAACATATAAACTTAACATATTTCAGAGCTTAATATTGATGAATTAGGTGACTGAATGTTGATTCAATCTCTGTAGCTTTCACTATTCAATAATACAAATTTGATTGAACTCTACAGTACCAGCATATAACAGGAATTGGTGGAATATATTTGTTCCTGGTAGTATTTCTAAGTTAGAAATAATTGAACTTTGGTTATATTCTCTTTTCAAAGTCTAGTCAATTACATGAGCTCAAGAATTTTCCATTTACATGCAGACTTTCCTGTCATCTTTTTTTCTTACTCCACACTCAACTGTGCTTACTCAACTCTTACTTTAATGAGTAGATTATCATTCATTACATTGCCTATTTTGCTTTTCTGCTTATACATATTTATGCCTCTTTATTTTTGTATATATTATGTTGAATGCTTAGATGGTATTTAAATCTATTACCCAAGTAAGAATAGAATGTAGCTCCCAAAATAATTTCCATGTTATTATAAATATCATAAAACAAGGAAGTCTAATATGTAAGCATAGATTGTGCCATCAGTTATTTATAGATTTATTAATATATTTATATATACTATATATACATACATATGTATAATTTTATTGAAAATATATCCTCTCACAAATTATATTCCAAACACATTTTCCCTTTGCTCAGCTTTCCCCAACTCCCTTATTTAAGATCCACTCAGTGTCTCTTTCCTCATTCTTAAAAACAGGCTTCCAAGAAACAACAGTCAGTCAGGACAAAGGAAGATACAATAAGACAAGTCAAAAATCCTCCTATTGAGACTTGACAAGGCACCACAATAGGGAAAAAAAAAAAACCCAAGAACTGACAACAGAGTCTGACAAACAACCACTCCCACTCTTGAGTACCACAAATTACCAAGATAACAACCATAATATATACGCAGAGGACCTGGTGAAGATTATGTAGTCTTAGTGCTTGCTGCCACAAATGAAATAATCCCTAATGATATTCTGCTATATTCACAGATCAATGCTCTGTTTGTTCTTATATATTAATAAATTAAGAATTATGCAGCTTGGGGAGATGACTCAGTGAGTTAATTATCTGCATTGTGAGTATCTGTACATGAGTTAAAATCCATACTGACCTGGTAAAACTGGGTACAGTACATTTACATATAATCTCAGTCTTCCTACAGTGAGATTGAGGCAGATAACGAAGAATCTCCAGAGTTTTCAGGCAACCATGTGCAAAGGTTCTCCATGTTGTATGTGTCTCTTACTTACATGTGGACATGCACATCACATGAATATCATAATCATAAAACTTAATTAAATTTTTTCACTAGTTATAATTAAATCTTGAAGCAAAAACCTGCTTTAATTCTTCTTATGAGAAAATGAAGATAGTCTAATTTACAAGAAGAAATTTTATTGATGCATCAAAAATAGTCCTAGTTTATTAGTTTATGATATATTTATGTAATAATTTAAGAATTCTGAAAAATATGCATTATCTTTATACATTTATATATAGGGTATATCTTAAAGGCACATATATGTGCATAAATGAGTGCATATGTGTGTGTGGATGTATGTGTGAGTTTGTGTGTGTGTTTCTGAGTATATTCTCCTTTCTAATCAGAGAGATAAGACTTCATTGTCAGGAAAGGATAATAAGTAGTTCATTGTCAAATAAAAATCTTGAGGAAAGAACATAATTAAATCATTATATTTGCTAAAGAAAGTATTTTAGATATTAGATAGTTTTACATTGAAAAAAGTATAGAACATATCAATGTCCTTGTGTTCATATTTGTGTCAAATCCCATAATTTAACAATGATAAAATATGAGGTTGTTTATAATTGGAATATATTTATAAATCAACTCAAGACATATACATTCAAATTATCAAAAATACAGCTATGAACATGAATTTATATTCATTTTGGCAGTTGGTGCAAATATTGTTGTTAATTCCAAGAAACTGCTGATTATATAAATTATATGATTTAGTTTGATATTGGCATGAAAATACTTGTTCCAATGAAATATTGGTACAATAATAATTTTCACCATAGGATTCTCTAAATTTGAATGATTAGCAGTTTTGTGTGAGATCTCTCTGGGGACTTTAAGTCTTATTGCAAATGACACTAGCAAAAATACATAACATAGAAATATCAGCATAATGAAATCTATACTTTATTTCAACTTAAGCAAGAACTCGCTTTTCTTCTGCTTGATTCATGTAGCCTTCATCCAAACATTTCATTTTGTTCAATGTAAGGTTATTTTTAAACATTCAGAGCATGACACTTTTTACTTTTAACACTACTTTTCTAGTAATGGCCTATATGCTTACTAGAAATATTTAAGTAAAAGTAAAAAAAGTAAAGACTTTTTCTTTCTCATTTTTGGTAATAAACTGATATTGTTTTTCAAATTTAACCGTAATTATGAAACATCATCTAACGCAAAGTTTGTTTAATTTTGCCATATTGACTCAAGTTTTTTATGTATTTGATTTATTCAAATCAATTTCTAAACAACTTCTTTACACTGTGTTTAGTAATTGCCCTAAATTCTGTATGTGGTTCTCTGTATGCTGTGAATATGTTTTATTACCATTGTTTAATAAAGAAACTGCTTTGGTTTATGGCAAGGCAGAATATTGAAAGGTAGGAAATTCAAGGTACAATAGAGACAAAAATAGGTATGAAGAAAAGTAAATTTTTTCTAAATTTATTTTTCTCTCTGGCCTATACCATGTCTCCTGACGTGAGACAGAAACTCTGAATTTTTATTTTAACAACATGCCTGGAATTAGAGAAGGACAGAGCCATTGTAAAACTCTAAAGCCAGTTTTGATATTTAAGTGAGTCATGACTATTATTTTTAGTTAGCTGTTCATTATTAGTCTGCAAAGACTGTATCATTTCTAAAACTACCTCATTCTTGTCTCTGTTATCAAATCATTTTCTTAAGGATATAATATGAAGAAAAACTGAGTCCCAATATTCAATAAATGGATGTATCACAAAAAGCATATAAGTCTTGCAGAATACAATCAATAGTATTATAAGAAAGTTATTAAAAATTCTCATTGGTAATGTTGTCTCTTATTATATAACATTCAAATTTATTCATTTATTAATTAATAAAATATTTACCTGTTATGTGTTTCAACAAATTGTTTATGTGTAATAATCTTTATTGTCCAGAAGGTGTCATGGTTGCAAAGTTGTGACTAGTTGCAGCACAACCAGTGACACCAGGCACAGTCCAGCACCACTTTGGTTTTCCACCTTGGTGCTGGTTAAACACTGAGAAATATGCTGTGCTTGACAAAGTAAAATCAATTAAATCAATTTGGTATACGGAGCAAGAAGCCCAGAACTCATGAGCAATGAACACAAAGCAGAAGCTGTGCAAGTCATCACATGGCAGGGAATGAGGCATTGGCAAAAGGATGTGCACAAGCTGGGGAAATTTCTAATCACAGGAGGCAGTTAGCTTTACTGTGGTTGGCATCTTACAAAAAAAATGGCTTAGTATGTAAAAGCAAACAAAGCAGAAAGGTGTTGGAAAATTTTTTAAGTTGAGGACTGGTTGGGCCTTTAAGGCAGTCCACTAGGTACAGTAGGTGTAGAGTTCTGATCCATGTGGGCACCAGATGAAGTTGGACGCTACAAAGAAATCCCTCACTAGCTCAGAATTGCGTGTAATAAAGGGTTATTTATTTAGGGGTCGACTCACAGATCACAGTTCAATTCTCTGCTTGAAAAGGGAACAACAATCGAATATGGCAGATGGAAGAGAGAGAGACTACAAGCTTTCCATTGGCATATAACAGGCCACAACCAAGTGAGCAGGTAACTTAAAGACTATTGCCTGTAGGATTTCCTAAGACAGAAGATGGCTAAGGTTTTTTCTAATGATTAAACTCTACATTGGATAACTTGGCCAAGTTATCACAATATAACTTTGGTATATTTATCTAGTATAGAAGATATAGAAAATAAGACTGTTACCAACTTATCGGAGATGTTCTATGCAAAACACTACGAAAGTGGCAAGCACAAATAAGGTGTTGCAAGTATGGGCTTATATGTAAATTATGAATGTTATGATGTAGTGGAATGTTGTTTATAAGAAACTAGCCTTTAACATGCGTAGTCACATTCTAATCCAATTGATCCTTGTCCACTCCATTATTAAGCCCAATTTTGGTTAAAAGAACTAAAATATCTTTGGAGATCTTAGAATTTTGAGGAAAAATTTAAATTAATTTTATGTGATGAATGTCTACCATAATAGACCCATACACACAGGGAGAAAATGAAGAAATAGTAGAAACAGGAAGAGGAAGCCAGAAATTATTAGGATATATTTAAGACTTTGAAAATCAAAACAAATTCTGGAACCTATTATTCTTCTCATCTCATGTAAAATTAAAGTTTGTATGGCTATGATTCATTTTTAAACATGAAATTCATGACAGGCCTAGCATCTACCACAGAAAGAACATTTCAGAACTTTTGCACCCACATAAAAATTAATGTAAATTATTTTCACTCAGTGAAACTAATTGAAAAACATTACCTAAAAAAATAATAGTTAATTTCAAAATAGTACAGCAATTCTGATTAACATTATTTTAGTTGACTAATTTCAAGTCATAGTGCTTACAATACAAACACAAACACACACACACACACACACACACAAGCACATTGGATGTTCTTAGTGGGTGTCAGTTTTGCAATAAGAAGCATGACCATGATGTTCTGTGCTAGGGATTTATTGTGACAGCATGTTTTAACCTTTAGATTTAAATATGTCCCTTTTCACCTTATGTTTAATTAAAATCTTTAAAATTTAAATTTAATACACTAAGATTAAATTTAAATGCTATAAACATTATATTCCTGTTTTGCAGAGGAAGTGCAAATGTGTTTCACACATAAGAATATTTACGCTTCTGACGTCATAGTTAGGTTCATTATAAAGGCTGCCTTAAATCTTCAGGTAAATCCATGATCTTAAAAGTGCTCAATGAAACACAAGTTTGGCAGGTTCATCATGTGGATTTGCCATTAGAGAGTTAAGTTTCTCACACGGATTCCAGACTCCATTTCCAGAATTTTTGTTAATGCTTTCATTGCATAACCCCTGAATTTGAAAATAATGGTAGTTTAATTATAATTTGAAACAGAAAGTGACCACTATATAAATTTAAACATTTGTGTAAAACATAAATTCAGAAATGTCTGATGAAATACTTTCTACTTTAGAATCATTGCATGAAAATTAGTATCAATCAAAAACTTACATATGCAAGTATGCATTTATGTATTTGTTTATTTTAGAAAGAAGAGATTCATACATTTCAGGATAGTCTCAAATGCCTACATACAACAGATAACTTTGAACTTTAATTTTTTCTCATCCCATCTCCTGAGTGCTAGAATCACAGTCGTGGAAAGCAATAGTAAGCTAATATCCTTTTAAGAATCAAAGTCTCTCTCTTTCTAGGAAAACAAGTACTCCAACAATTGAGTCACATTCTCTTGTCATATATATATATATTGTGAATAGAGTGGTGCCACACAAGTTTTCCACTGAAGAGTGGCTGACTCATCAGGTGCCACATAGTGAACATTTGTCAATACCTCAATGACTTGCACAGAACAAACTGATTTTGAAAGAAAATATAGGATACAAAATTACATAGGTAGAGAAGGCGAGTAGATCTGTAGGAGTTGGGCAGAAAGGAATATGATCAAAACATACTGTATAAGATTCTTAAGAACTAAAATGATAAATGTACTTCTGACACTATATATTTGCTTTACAAATTCTCTAGTTCTTTTGTTTTGATTTAACAGTATGTCTCACTACATAAGAAAGAAAGGTGTGCTCCTGAGCCCACTTTTCTCTTAGAACTTCCATAAGCATTACATTTTTCTTTGTTTAACTCTTTCATACCCCAATGGAACATGTGTTATCTCCAATCAAACTTAAGAAATTCACTAAAACATGTTTATCTTCTGGCTTAGTAAAAGAAAGTAGAATAAATTGCACTTCAATAATAATTAATAATGGATTAACAATCTCTTATTATACCTTATTGTATTTCACAATTTCAAATTCTCTTATACTTAATAGAGTTTGAATCAAAATTTCATGGTTTTGAGCTTCAGATAGAATTAATAAAATACAAGATATTCATCAGTATGGCTATAGGATAGGGTCATTTCAGGTTCCCTATCCTCAGCTGCCACGGGAACTAACTGGGGACATCGTCCTGGGCACCTGGGAGCCCCTCTAGGTCCAAGTCTCTTCCCAACCCTAAAATGGCTCCCTTAATTAAGATACATACTTCCCTGCTCCCCTATCCAACCTTCCTTTATCCCAATCATTCCGTTTCCCCAAGTTCCCCCCATCCTCCCCTTCTCACTTTCTCTCCCCATCTCCCCTTACTCCCCTCCCACTCCACCCCCAAGATCCCAATTTTTTGCCCAGCAATCTTGTCTACTTCCCATAACCAGAAGGATAGCTATATGTTTTTCTTTGGGTTCACCTTCCTATTTAGCATTTTAGGATATCATATTATAGACTCAGTGACCTTTATTTGTGGCTAGAACCCAATTATGAGTGAGTATATCCCATGTTCATCTTTTTGGGTCCGGGTTACCTCACTCAGGATAGTGTTTTCTATTTCCATCCATTTGCATGCAAATTAGAGAAGTCATTGTTTTTTACCGCTGAGTAGTACTCTAATGTGTATATATTCCA
>NW_004949096.1:12592116-12593419 GCF_000317375.1 Microtus ochrogaster | reverse complement strand
AATAAATAAATATAAAAAAGAATTAATAAAATAATAGTTATTAGCAATATATTGAGTTTGTCACATGCATATAGTTATCCCAAGAATTTTAGGATGTCACATAATATAGTATGCATAATATATAATACATATGCATTTGTCTAATGTAAAGTGCTCACACAGAAAATACTGGTACTTGTTCATAAACGCCAGTATTTACATGCAGGCATAATATGTTCATGTCACATGAAGTGACATATGTTATTTAATGTAGGTCTGCACATTTTCCCCTATCAAGGGAAGAAAAAGCAAGATCTGTTAAGCTGAGAAATACCTAAAATATAAAAAATATTTTACCAAATCATGCACTGTTGTAGAATAGTATTTATATGTATGAAATGGAGAACCTGTTTCATAACACCTCATACAATGACTTGAGTTTTGAATGTTGTTTAGCAAATGTCTCTGCATTAAATAAGTAAACATAGATAACAGCAAATTGCACCTCATGTAGAGAAGAAAATTCAGATAACCAAGGCTGTGGCTATGAGCTCAGCTCACACTATAGTATCAAATTATCATAGCACCTCATAAATTTGTGTTATTGATTTTGTTTTGCAACAGAAAAATAGTAGAAAAAAACCCTGTTCTATCAGATTCCTAAAGACAAAACTCAACAGTGAATAGTGATATTTTATGCTTGAACATTGATGCTCATTTTTCTAAACTTTACATGTTATGGATGAACCTTTGTACTTAAGTGCATGCTCTTGTATTTGTGTGTGTGCATGCGTGTGTGTGCATATGTGGTGTATGTATGTTTAAATCCATTTATGAAGCTGTGCAAAATACCGATACCACACTTTAAGGATAGTCTATGCTGGCATTGATATAAAACTTTGAGAGTGGGGGAACTGAAGAGTCTTTGATGAGTTTTGAAAAGCTTGAAGAAACACAGTGTGTGAAGCTCTTCCTACTTGGGAATAGTTTGTTGTATAATTATCCAAACAAAAATAATCCTGATATATTGTTTCTATTAAGTTACATATAAAAATTCACTTATCTCTAGATAAATTTTGGTGCATTTGAGTCAAAACATATGTTAGTTCCCTTATTTTTCTGTTTAGATTTTGTCTGGATGATGTTTATTGGAGAGAGTGAGGTGTTGAAGTCTTCCTCTACTATTGTGTGGGTTTTGATGTGTGATTAAAGATTTAGAAAAGTTTCTTTTACAAATGTGGATACCCTTTAGTTTGGGGCATAAATGCTCAGAATTGAAATGGATATTCTGATGGATTTTTTTCTTTATTGAGTATGAAGTGTA
>NW_004949096.1:12589353-12590666 GCF_000317375.1 Microtus ochrogaster | reverse complement strand
ATAAAATTTTAAATAGACAAATATCACTCAAAGAAAGAAGTAGTCATTAAAATTTTTCCAAACAAAATAGCCCATGGGAAAATGTTTAATTCACAATTCCAGCAGATCTTAAAGAAGAGCAAATGCCAATACTCCTCAAAGTATTGCATAAAATAGAAACAGAAGGAATATTGTCAAATCCCTTTTATGAGGTCACAGTAACACTGATACCCAATCAACACAAAAGCTCAACAAAGAAAGAGACATATATATCAATTTCCCTCATGAGCATAGATGTAAATATAGTCAATAACGTGCTCAAATTGAATCCAAGAATACATAGAAAAGATAATCCATCAGGATCAAGTAGACTTCATCCTTGAGATGCAGGGATGGTTCATTTATGAAAATCTGTTAAAATGATCCACTATATAAACAATTAAAAAGAAACAATCCTCATGATAATCTCGCTAGATTCTAAAAATGCCTTTTATAGAATAAAACACACCTTCATGACAAAAGACTTAGAAACATCAAGGATACAAGGAACATGCATAAATATAATAAAGACAATATACAGCAAGCTAATAGTCAAATATTACATTAAATAGAGAGAGACTTGAAGCAATTTCACTAAAATCAGAAACAAGAAAATACTAACGATTCTCTCAATATCTATTCAATATAGTACTCAAAGTTGTAGCTAGGGCAATAAGATACCAAAAGGAGATCAAGAGGACACACATTGGAAAAAAAGAAGCCCAGCTTTTACTGTTTGCAAATTATATGATAGAATACATAAGTAACCCCCAAAAATTATAACAAGAAAATTTTACAGCTGATAAACACCTTCAGGGAAGTGGCTAGATACAAAATTAATTTTAAAAATTTATTGAGTTGTAATATGAGGGGCCTGCTGCTTGGGGTTTCTGTCCCACCCTGTACCCCACAGCTGGCAAGCCCCAAAGAAAATCACACAGAGATCTCCATAAGTTATAAAACTGATAGGCCCATTAGTTCAGTCTTCTTATTAGCTCTTACAGCTTACATTAACCAATTATTCTTTTTTTTTTTTATGGTGATTCTTTTTTATTATTGAGAAAAGGAAAAAAAAAAGTTTCCCCCTCCTCCCAGCCTTCCATTCCCCTTCCCCTCCTCCCACCCTTCTCCCCCTCTCTCCACTCCTCTCCCCTTCCCTCTCCAGTCCAAAGAGCAGTCAGGGTTCCCTGCCCTGTGGAAAGTCCAAGGTCCTCCCCCCTCTGTCCATGTCTAGGAAGGTGAACATCCAAACTGGCTAGGCTCCCACAAAGCCAGAACATGAAGTAGGATCAAAA
>NW_004949096.1:12573090-12589253 GCF_000317375.1 Microtus ochrogaster | reverse complement strand
AAAAACACCAATGATAGCCTTTGCTGGAGGAAGGGGTACACTCATCCATTGCTGGTGGGAATGCAATCTTGTGCAACCACTTTGGAAATCAGTGTGGCGGTTTCTCAGGAAATTCGGGATCAACCTACCCCTGGACCCAGCATTAACCCATTATTCTTATCTATGCTAGCCACACAGCTCGGTACCTTTCTCAGCTGAGCAGGTCACATGTTGCCTCTTTGGTGTTCTGGGCTGAACTGGTAGGAATGGGCTTCTTCCTTTCCAGCATGCTCCTGTTCTCATCATCTTGCCTCTACTTCCTGTCTCGTTGACCTGCCTATACTTCCTGCCTGGCCAGTCAGAGTCATATTAAAATACATGATTGACATAATATAGGCAATTCTCCTGCATTGAGTGGCCAAGATTTATACTAACAATAAACTGGATAAAAAAGAAATCAAGGAAATAACCTTTCACAAAAGTCACAAATAATATATAATATTTCGGTGTAACTATAACCAAGCAAGTCAAAGACCTGTTTGGCAAGAACATCAAGTCTATGAAGATAGACATGGGGAAGGTATCAGAAGATGTAAAGATCTCCCATGCTCATGGATCAGTAGGATTAGCAAATCTAAAATGGCCATTTTACCAAAAGCAATCTGTAGATTCAAGGCAATCCCCAATAAAGTTCTAAGCCAACTCATAACAGATCTTGAAAGATCAATTTTCACCTTCATATGGAAAAACAAAACCCCAGGATAACTAAACCAATCCTGTACCAAAATCTGGAAACAAAATAAATGCCCCTTGACCAAAGAATGAATGAGGAAAATGTGGTACATTTACACAATGGAATACTATATCGTAGGAAAACAACAACAAAACCCAACATCTTGAATTTAATAGGCAAATTGATGTAGCTAGAAAACATCATTTTTAGTGAGTTAACTAAAACACAGAAAGACAATTATCACATGTACTCACTCATAAGGAGTTTTTAAACATAAAGCAAAGAAAACCAGCCCACAAATCAGAATCCCAGAGAACCTAAACTACAATGAGGACCCTAAGAGAGAAATACATAGATGTAATCTACATGTGAAGTAGGAAAAGACAAGATCTCCTGAGTAAACTGGGAGCATGGGGACCTTGGGAGAGGGTTGAATGGTAGGAGAGTTGCAGGGAGGGCAGCAGAGAAAAATTCAGAGCTCAATTAAAAATCAATAAAAAATACTATAAAAAACTAATCCTATACAATAAAAGAAATTCTAAAAGTGTTACATCCCTGATTTCCAGTGGCACTATAGAGCAAAAGAAATAAAAACTTGATGGTAATGGCATAAAAACAATAAAATTGAAAGAGAGACCTGTAAGTAAATCTACAAACCTATGGACACTAGATTTTTGAAAAATAAACAAAAATTATACAACAGGAAAAGGAAAATATCTTCAACAAATAATGCGGGTATAACTGTAAGTTGGCATAGAGGAGAATGAAAATAGATCCTTAGCCACAAGGGAAATGTAAGTCAAAGAGAGAATCCAGATACAACTTTCAGAATTGCTACAATCAAAAACACAATTGACAGCTCATGCTGGAGAGGATATGGAGCAAGGGGAACCTTACTTCACTGCTGTTGGGATTGGATATTTGTATACTCAATTTGGAAATCTATATGGCAATTTCTCAGAAAATTGACAATTGATCTACCTCAAGGCCCAGCACTTAGACCTTCCACCTTACCGCCAGGACACTTGCTCAACTATGTTCAGAGAAGCTTATTTATAATAGCCAGAAATGGGAACCTCCTAATGTCCATCAACCAAAGAAAAGATAGATAAAATGAGGTACATTTATACAACGGGGTACTATTCAGCTGTTTAAAATAATGACCTTATGAAATTTGCTGTCAAATGGATGGAACTAAAAAGATTATTCTGAGTGAGATAACTGAAACCCAGGAGGACAAACATTGTATGTACTCATACTCATAAGTGGATTTTAACTGTAAAGAACTATTCTATAATCCACAGACCTAGTGATGTTAAGTAGCAAGAAATCTCCAGTAGTGTGAGGCAGGGTACATGAGTCTCACTGTGAAGGGCAAATAGACAGGCCTGTTCCAGTGGACAGGTCGAGGGGACAGAAAAGGGTGACTGGGATGGTCACAGGAGGGATCAGTTGGTGAGCGAATGCAGGGAGAGACTACTTGGTGAGACAACTCTGGGGCTATCTCTGGAAAAAGCTAGAAAAGTAGAGAAATGGAAACTTCCAGATATCCATGTGGGTGACTCTAACTAAGACTTCTAGGAATATGGGATGTGGAAACTGAATAGGGATATCAAACCTGAACTGGCCATCTCTGGTAACCAGGCAAGACTTGTAGTGGAGGGCCTGGGACACCAAATGAGCCACAAACTGTTTGCTGTACAATGTTTCCTGTTTATAATATGTGAACGGGTCCATGGAGCAGAAATTGTTTGAGTGACCAACTAATGACTGGTCTAGCTGGAGACCCACACCCTGAGAGGGAGATCACCCATAAAGGCAAGGACCCAAAGGTGGGGTACTCTAGAGAGCTAGGGTACAACCAAACACAACTGCAAAATAAAGGTCAAAAAAATGATTCCTAGTGATACTCTTCTATACCCATAGATTCGATTGGTGCCTAGCTCAGCTAATGCCAGAGAGGCTTCAAGCAGCAATTGATGGAAACAGATGCAGATGAAAGAGACCCACAGCCAAACATTAAGCAGAGCTTGAGGAATCCTGCAGAACAGGGGGAGGAAGGATTGTAAGAACCAGCAGTGTCAAGGAACCTTTAAGAAAACCCACTGAACCAACTCACAGGGATTCATAAGGTGCTCAGAGACTAAACCTACAACCAGGGAGCTTGTATGGGACTCAGTTATACCCTCTGCATATAGATTACAGTTGTGTTACTTGGTCTTCTTGCGGAACTCCTAACAGTGGGAGTAGAGACTGTCTTTGGCTCTGTGGCCTGCTCTTGGAACCTCCTACTTGATTACCTCATCTAGCCTTAATGTAAGAGGTGGTACCTAGTGTAGAAAGTACCTTACAAATTGATATAACATAACTGACTGAAATTTATGGGAGGTCTGTCTGGATTGGAAGAGAAACAGGAAGAGGAGTGGATGCTGTGATGTAGGGAAGGTGAGGTGGAGGCAGAGAAACTTGGAGGAGAGGAGGAAGGAAAATTTTGGATGGAATGTAAAAACAAAAATTAAATAGATAAAATCAAAAAAGAAAGAAGAGAAAGGCCTATTAAAACTTTCACATTTTAATAAATAATATTAACCAAAGAGTCATAGTTAATATATTTTCATCCATTAACTGTCCCTGGAATTAAAGAGCTGTAAGGATCTACGATTGCCACGGATCTGGCTTCCCTTTGCCTTGGGCCTTCCTGCCTGCCTGTCTTCTGCATGTAGTCTGTCTTATCTCTTTCCACTGATTATCAGTCTCTGATATCTGTCCTTTCCCGTATTCTTTCCTCACTTGTGCCATCCCTTTTCCCCTTCCCTATCAATAGCTCTTATTCTTCCCCTTTAACTCATCTTTTAAGCGAAAACCCAAAACTTCTCATTTTTGTTGATTTCATTGAGACTTCCCTCTGCACTTTCCAAGTTATGTGTCCTTTAATTGCTCCTATCGCTTGCTTAGGTCATTTTAGATGTGCCTGATAGAAACAGCTGTTGTGTTCAGAAGAAAACTTTACAAAGAAAAGCACTGCAAAAACTTTACTGCAATCACTTTCTCAGCTCTGGTTAAGCTAAACTGTGTTTTGTGATGCTGATTGTTCTGTAGTAGAAACTGCCATCAACTAACAATACTTTCCATTCTTAGCACATTTGGAAATTATGTAAATTGAAAGAGAAGACAAGAATACTCTAATGTGCTTGGGCATATCTGTGTGTAATGACCACTCTTGTCCTATTTATCTCTTCAAACTGTCAGTATCAGAGGCTTCCAATGGAGAACTCAGATTATAAAAGGCCAATTAATCATGAATAAGCTTGTTCATCCTCTCTGCAGATGATTGTCTAGCTCTTTGCTGTAGCTGTATTTGAAATATACATGTCTGGTAAAAGTTAATGTGAGACTTGAAAGGGATAATGAGAATTGAATGCATCCTATTTTAATGGCATAAAAGGCTTTAAGTATTGTGGCTTTGAAATTGCATTTGGGATCTGACGTACAGAATTATCTGTATTTGGACTTAGACTTATAAAAACCTCATGAGAATGGCACAGAAAAAGATGAGTGCCTTGAGATGAACATACATTCTCCACATCATGAAGTAAGTATTTCTTGTGTTATAATCAAATTGTATTCGTTGTAAATAAGAAAAAGTGTTTTCAGACAGCAATCTTGACAAATACCAATCACTGAAAAGATCCCAACATGATGTGTGTGTGTGTGTGTGTGTGTGTGTGTGTCTATGTCTATTAGGTAGGCTGATGACTTAGTTGATTTATTTTATGTTATACTCATTTGATTTAATTGCATGTACACATACACACACATATATTTCAATGTTTTGTGGATATTTATGTGGCTATATGCAACTAATATACATGAACAGAGCCCAGAAATTGATGTGTGATGCCATCTTCTATTGCTCTACCCTTTTCTCTTGAGTTAGAGTATCTCACGGAACCTGAACTTTGCTGTTTTGCAGCTAGACTGGTGACCACAAAGTCCTGGTGATCTTCTTGTCTGCAAAAACATTTCATAGCAACTACAAATTGTATTTATAATTTCAGAAACATAAATGGCACATTTTCCAAAATTATTGGAAGTATACAGAATTTGAAACAAAGGTTTAGATTTTGAGTAATTCAGCTAATAATTTAGATATTTATGACTATCAAGACATAGAGAATCTATGTTTATGTGGTAAAGAAGAATGGGCAAAGATGGACAGAACCAAGTTCTGCAAAGCTTAGATCATCTATAAACAAACTCTATTCCAGATGTTTAAATTTCCTTAAGCATAATTAGTAAGATATACAGTTAAAATTTTCTGTTTGGCTGAAGATAACTATAGTTTCAAGCATAACATCATTTATAGTTTAAAGTCTCTCATACACTACGTGTACTGTATACACTAAACCAAACTTTACATTTCTAATCCCCTCTACAACATAGATAATTTTTTTGCATAATGTATTTTACTATGTTATTTTAATTCAATTATCTGACTTCAGGTAGTAGTAGGCATAATTACTATAAAATGGATATTTAAAAAGTATTGAAGATTTTGCAATAATATTTTAAGGTGGAAAACTAGATAATTTCATAGTTTAAAGTTAATTTGGTATAAACAAGAATATAACCACAAGTTGATGAATATTGTAATTTACTTATTGTACATTTTACTTATTGTACATTTTATTTTGTTTAATAAATATAAGTCAAAATGTGATTTTATAAAAGACTTGCACAGATTCTAAGGACATATTTGCAAGTATTAATGCTAGAGGCATAATTCACTCCTCTCCTTCAGTGACACTTTCATAAGATGGTTAATAATACACCTAATGTACACTTGTTAGTACTAACTCTAGGCAGGCACCAGGAATAACTCATGTTGTTGTGCCCTCATGCTTGCTTAATGATTTACACAAAACTTCCTACACTATTCCTACACTACACTGGGAGAATAGAAAATTTATTCTTTTTTTTTTTTGGTTTTTTGAGACAGGGTTTCTCTGTGGCTTTGGAGCCTGTCCTGGAACTAGCTCTTGTAGACCAGGCTGGTCTCGAACTCACAGAGATCCGCCTGCCTCTGCCTCCCGAGTGCTGGGATTAAAGGCGTGTGCCACCACCGCCCGGCTAGAAAATTTATTCTGAGGGCAAAACCTTAGCACTTGGCTGAGGTTCCATGTTTTAAGGATTCAAATCCTTTTAAAGGAAGAGAGCTTAAACAAAGGAGGCTCCTTGCTGACATAAGTTGGGTCTCTATTGCAGTGAAAAGACATTGGACCACAGGAAGGAAGACACTTATAATGTTTATAAAAATATATAATATGTATTTAGCATATATATTATAACATATAATTTAATATATTTTATATACGGTATGGGAGAATTGTCTGTATTCTGTCAATCATGTTTTAAATAAACACTGATTGGCCAGGCAGGAAGTATATGTTGAAAAACCAGACAGAAAGTAGAGATGATACAATGAAAACAAAAAATTCTGAGGAGGAAGTTGTTGATTCCTCCCACTTCTGCCCAGACTCCAGAAAAAAAAAAAACAAAACAAACAAACCAACAAACAAAAAAAACCAAGATGTAAGCTACCCTGCTAAAAAAGGTACCAAACCATGTGACTAACATAGATTAAAAACAATGGGTTAATATAAGCTACAAGATCTACTATGTATTCTGAGTTAATGGGCCAGTCAGTTTTATAATTTATGGAGATCTCTGTGTGATTTTCTTTGGGGCTTGCAGGCTGTGGGGTTTCGGGTGGGAAAAAGCCCCCAACAAACAGGCTCTTCATGTTACATATATATCATTATATATAAAGGAAACATTTAACTAGGGATGGCTTACAGTTTCAGATGGTTAACCCACAGTCATCATTGAAGGAAACACGGAATATGCAGGTAGACATGGTGCTGGAGAAGAAGCTAATAGTTCCATATCTTCAGTCTTAGTGAACAGAAAAAGGGATTGTGTTCTAAGTGTATGTTGAACTTAATGATATTTCAAATCCCACCCCCACAGTGACACACTCCCTGCAAAAGAGTCACACCTACTCCACCAAGGCCACATGTCTTATTTTGTCATTACCTGTGTGCCAAACATTCAAATACATGAATCTATGGGAGCCATACTTATTCAAACCACCACACCTGCTGTTTACAACCAATTTCCAAGGAAAGGTTTCCCAAACTAAGCATACAGGAGTAGACATAACTGTGTTCTGAGAAGAATAAGTTATAATCCATGCTGGCAAGAGTAATTGGCAGTATATCTGCAACATCTCTGTACTTATGGTTTTAAAATGTGCAAGATTGTAGGTTCATGACAAGAAGTTGAAGCCAGGCACTACAGAGAAAGTTTGGAATATAAATAAAGCATCCCTGAAAGGATTTCCAATGGGTGCTCACAGATATTGGAGAAGGCAGGACCTTAGGATTTTGGTCAGGAAGATTTGCAAGTGTGGAGTGGAGATAGTCTACAGGATAATTTATGTGCTGTGAAATTGGAGGGGTGGGGCCATCTAAGTTCTTTGGAGCCTAGGCAACTACATTGTCATACCTAGATGCTGAACAAGGAACTGTGTGATCTGTTTTTTATCCTGATGAACTTTGATTTTGCTTTAATATGATTCCTTTTTGTCCCAGTTCTTCCGTTTTATACTAAGAATATTTACTCTGCCCTGTTATAGGCTGGAAATATGTAACTTGTTGCTTTTCATTTTATTAGAGCCCACAGATAAGGACATTTAGAGATTTAAGTTGTTTTTTTTTTTTTAAATATTATGGGGACTTTAAAGTTGAAACATTTTTTACACCATGAGATAAACTTTAGGTTTTGGAAACAAAGAGTGGAGAGTGATGGCTAAAAATGATTTGTTTTTGTGTCAAATTGATAAGGGGTACAATTCTGATGGATAATATTTATTCTCGACTTCACACAGTTAGAATCACCTAAGGAAGGATGCCAATAAGAGATTATCAAGATCAAGCTCCGGTTGGCTTTTGAACATATCTGACAGGAATTGTTATAGTTGGCTTAACTTCTAACTCGAAATGTTGGCAACACTATTTCATGGGCTGGCCTTAACCTGATGAAAATGAAAGAGCTGAGCATGCATGCATGCACCCTATGATTTCTATTCCTGATTAGAGATGTTATATGAGTATCTCCCTGCAGTCTCTCCCTCCTTTTGCCAACATGTCTTCCCTGGAAGAATGGACTGTACCTGGGATGTAAGGTCATGATCCCTTTCTCTCCAAAGTTGCTTTTGTCATCGTATTTTGTCATAGTAACTGGTTAGGAAACTAAGCCATTAGTGCTCTTTGTTTCAGCTAATGCCAATGTCAACTCCTGATTCTTTAGGCATGTTTCAAATCCAAAATCAACAAATACTTGAAAAGAGGTGATGGGGGAGACCATTATAAACTTTCACTCTAACGTAAAATAATTCAGAGAACTTAGAAATCATCTTGGATACCTGGTGTGTAAAACAGAAAAATCAATAAAATGACTCTTCCTGGAGAAAGGGAGCTAACTCTGCTCATGTACCATGCTATGTCTCTTGGTTTATATATAATATTTTCCATTGCATCTGGAGAAAATACTATATCACCAGGGTTATCTAGATAATGAAGAAGAAGCATACAAATCTTTCAACTAGTGAAATCCAAAGAGTAATTATATTAAAGTTTGCTTGTTCTTTAGCTGCTGAACTTCACTGGACTGATGTGACTCACAATAGAAGGTTTTGAAAACATACTGACATTTTTTTTTTTCTGTTTGCTCAACATGTCTAGAAACAATGCTGAATTCAAGTCTCAGGGCTTACAAAATATACAAAAGAGCTTTCCATGCCTAGATTAAGATCCTAGGCCAGTGATTTACAAAGTAATATAAAATGCAGGGTCAGGAATCACACCACAGAGAGTGGTATGTATGGTTGTTAAGAAGACAGAATACTAAAGCCAAAGAATGTCCCTAGGTATTTCATGTAGAATTCTAGGAGTAGTTTTACTTCACAAAGTGTATGTAGGTATCACTCAATCATTATTCATACAAGTTTATTGGCTCAACTGCTATATAAAAAGTGAATAAGGTTAGATTCTTACCATTCCCATTCCATCCACACATATCTAATTTCTTCTGGAATTTGTAGTAGAGAATGTCTGACTTCAGAATTTGACCAAAGATCAGGATAACCAGAAATAGATGGGAGTCAAAGAGCTGAGCGTGTCATGATATTTCCTTGAGCAAAACGAAGAAGGAACAGAGATAGCAGGAGCCAAAGAAGTCCACCAGACTATATTCATAGAAACAGAACCACAGGTGGCATCAGTAAATGAAGCCAAATACACTCCAGATAGGGTAGTCAAACTTTATGAGTTATGGGTCCATGCAACTATAAAACATCCTAAAGCCAATTTATGCCCCAATTCATTTGAGTATAACTCTTAAGTAAACTCCCTCATATAAGCATATCATACTTTTAAGTTAAAATTGGACAAAGGATTTGGACAGAAAGACTACATATGTATGTATATATATGCATACATGTATCTCTTTCTATATATGCATATGTATGTATATATATTTATATATAAGACCAACCTAAAATATCAAACTATTAAATTGATTTAAACATATATACACACTTCCAAGTAAACTGTTGTTTTCTATCTTTTTATTATCATGATAGAATATGGTATAGAAAATAATTGTGTGTACAATATGTAATTTAGAATACAAACATTGTGTTTCTTTGAAAACAATGAAATATTCTTCATGACTGTATAATGCTGTAGTAACTAGATATCTTTTACAGTGCTTCACTTTCCATACTCTGAAGTATAGTCATATTTAAATTTGTTGCTGCTAGACTATGGATTCAGTTTATTCTTGGTTCTGTCATTTCATTGACTTGACATTGATCTGACTTGATTGAGTCTAGATAGATGATATCAGCTCTAATATTGAGGAAGTAGACAATGCAAAGTAATTATTCACAAAGCTTTTTTGCAAGCCTCCAATATAATCATCTCTGGACAAATTAGTCCATAAAAATAATATCTCTCATTTTAATTTGATTTCTGAGCTTTCGAATTAGGAAGGCTATCAGTCAAGATCCGGTGTTATTTTGTCCAATATAATTAGAGGGTCAGCAATTTGATCTTGCCTTGATGACAAAACTGTTATCTAAGGCATCTCCTTTCCCATTTAGGAAAAATAAAAGCCTATACTTACTTTTGTTTCTTTTCTAATTAAGTAGAGTTAGTCCTGGTTTCACAAGGATGAAATGAGCCTGTGGAAATGTTAAACTGCAACACTGTGTGACCGCAAAGAAGAAGCTGCAGGGATCACTGCCATATCATCAGTGATTTCCCTTTTCTTACGTGGCTGTGGCCTTTCTGATTCTGTCAGGAAGTTTCCAGATGTTTTCTACCTCTAACTTATGTCTCCCTTCCCTTCTTGCACTTTACACTTCTAGATCTCCAGCTAGCTTAGAGTGTGTCTTGTCATTTCACAGTTTCTGCTTACCTTGTTTGTCAGATTTGGGAGTTTTTGAAGGGGATTTCTGTGGAAAATAAGTTTCAAAGCTAAACTGTGTTTAGTGTATGAAAAAAAAACATGTTTGTGTAGTGCAGAATACATAAGGTAGTTCTATCAAGTTTTGTTTCTATGGTATGATTCTCTCAGTATTTAAACCATTTGCTTCCCTTGTAATCTTGCTTTTACCTTTCTTAATGACAGGGTTGCTTTTCCACAGGGGTGAAATCAAGTCACCTTAAATACTTTAACAGACAAGCGATTTTTTTTTTTAAACCTAGGGCTTCATTGGGTAGCTCTGGCTTCCTGGCTGGCATGAGACTGACTGTGTAGTTTGTTCTGGCGTCAAACTCACGACTAACTGACTGTGCCTACAGAGTACTGGGTTTAAATGCAGGTACCACCTTACATGAACAAATGTATTCTATATTGTCAAGAGCAATTTCTTAGATTCACTGTTTCTAGTGTCATGAAAGCACAAATAAAGATATTTGTTCTTTCATAAATTTAGCAATGTGACTTAGCAAGTGGCTTGACATTACTGATTTTGTTTATTCTCCGTTATAGACAACACAGGTCTTTTATACAACATTTTTGATTTTTTAAAATAAAAACGAAGGTTAGTGCTATGTCTAATAAATAACAAAAATCCCAGAAAATAATTATTTTTGCTATTTATTTTTCAAACTATATCTATTATCATGCAAAGAAATTCTCTTTTTAATATTTGTTTTTTATCTAGAATGCATCTGGTACATATTACCAATCAATGAGTCAGCTTCTTTTTCTCTTTTTTGTAGATAAGTAGTTCTGTTTAATGGGCCCCTTTATGTGGCCTTCAGGGTCATTATGCTACCCAGAAAGGTCCACAGTGTTCCTGAATAAGGAGTCCATCTCTTCTTTACACATAGCATTGAAAACCCTACAAATGCATCTTTTGATCTCTCAGAATATAGTAGAAATGATTAAACAGTTCAATTAGCATTGGATTTTGAACCCCTGGATCTTTTGAAGATGTACCAAACAGTTTTTTATCTGTTTCCAGGAGAAGGACTTGGAGCTCATTGGAGCCTCTAACAGTATAGTGCAGCCTAGGTCACTCTGTCTACTTTGGTTCCCACCCACACAGTGTCTTGTCAGTCTCTTAAACCTTCAGATAATGAGGCAAACATTCACTGTTGATGAACAGAATACATGTAACTATCACTCTGAGCTCCAGAACATAGGTTTAACCTGATGCACATTAAATCCCAGAGAGGGTGCTTATGGGTGAGCTTCCCGAGGAGTGAAATTGGTCATTTGGTCCTATAAAGCTATTTGAGCCACATTAGCTGAGAACTCGGAGAATATAGGGCAGAATCAATGTGTATAAGTTGTGTCTTGTTCAAATTTTTGACCACACAATCTGCAACACCATAAAATCATTTTGATACACAAGTATTTCTAACTAAAACTACATCAAAATCTACACCAAAGCCAAAAGATGTAATTGAGTAATTATCAATTAAGTGTTTTCAAAAAAAAAAATCTCTTTAGATGGAGATAAAATTGACTTGTCTGGATGGCAGGGTTGAGGAAGTAGCTTGAGAAAAACTTTGCATAACAGAATAATGACATTTAGAAATTAAGTTTTTTTTTTAAAAAAAATGTCCAGAACTAGGCTTTAAGATATAAATTGAGAAGATTATAATCTCAAAAAGAACAGAATATAGCTAAAGATATTCAAAAGGAAAACAAAACATATTTAAGAACAAGAAACTATAGTAGTTTGAGTCAGAAATGCCTCACATGTGACGGATTGAATGCTCCATTCTAGTTGGATATGCTGTCTGGTGGATTCTGCAAATTTTTGGAGATGGGACCTAGATTAAGGAGCAGATCAACAGATTTGTCTACTTAGGGTATATAATCTTTTCACACTTTGACATTTGCTTTCTGCTTCATCGTCTACTGTAATATGAGAAGCCTCCATCATGAACCCCTGCTTCTGGGAAAAAGGCCCTATACTATGATTTCCCAGTAAGAAGGTCTGAAAACCTGGGACACTATGAGCTTAAATAAACCCTTCCTCAATTGCTTCTGTCAGGAAGCCTGTCATAGTGGAGTGACATTTTTAAAAACATGGCAGCAGAAAAACTATTGATGACATCCCATTCTGCCTTAGCTAGAGATTATTTTCTCATTTCTTTTCTTGTTCTCACATTCCCGACGTGAACTCTAGGAGTGTAATCCTTTTTCTTGGATATTTGGATGTACTAGGATATTTTACAATAACAACAACAAAAAACTGAATGAGTCACTGAGAAGTTTTTGCCCAGCAATCTGTTTACAAGTAACCACCTAGAGACTTAATAATAATTATTAATGCTTGTTCAATAGCTCAGGCTGATTACTGGATGACTCTTACATTTAGATTAACACATATTTCTTATAGATGAATTGCCATGTGGCCTGGTAAGTACATTTATCTTCTTTTCCAGTGTCTCTTGACAACTCTTCTCTTCTCACCCTTCTCTTCCTCTTTCCTTCATTCTCATATTGACTCTCCCTCCTAACTTTATCCTGTTCAGCTATTAGCCAGTTATTTTTGCTATTAAACCAATCACATATAATTACACAGCATAAAGAAATATTCTACAATCTTGATTTTGGTCATTGTGTTTATCACAGAAACAGAAAGCAAGGTAGACCACTAAGACTTCAGGACCTGCTTTCAGTGGTGAGATGGTATATTAATTTTTTTGAGTGCTCTAGAAGTACATGGCCAAAAGAATATATTAGAAAGATGATTATTAGATTATATTAGACTATATTACCCATATAATCCAAATATAGTTGTATACAAATTGGAGAGACTGAGAACTCAATAGCTTTTCCATTTTGTTTGTTCCAGTTTTTGCAAATTATAGCAACAGCAGGACTAACAGCAACAGCATAAATGCACTCACCAGCAAGGAGTGAATGTGGACAGGCAAATGCAGCCCTGCCTTTCCTGGGACCTCTTTATATCTGGGCTGTCACCACAAGGTGCTGCACATTGAGGATGAGCATCATCTCTCAGTTAATGTTCAGGAAAATACCCTCAGAAACCTTCTCAGAGGCATTCTTGGTAGCCGATTACAGATCAAATCATATTGAGGACAAAGATTAATTATCACAGATCCTAAGTTTCCTACCAGAGAACTGGATGATCAGAACATCTTTCAAATAACTGGTGAGATGCACTCAGATTCATAAAATTGTCTTTTTAAACACTTTGGTATTATTGGTAGCAAGGCAGTTGTCACAAAACAAACAGCTTATTTAAATGTTTAACATCTCCAAATCAATAAATATTTAGTCTGAAATAAATGTAGGAGAGGCTGGAGCCCATTATTGGGCATTTTCAGAGTGCTCCAAATAAGCCTGGAACATAGGGACCTCCTGTCTGAGATATAACTGTGTGTCATTCTCTTTGGATCCTTGGGCAAATGATTCTATTCACAGGATACAGTGGTATAGAATAACTTATAGAAAAAAACCAGGGTTTTCTCTTGGTTGGAGGCTGGAACTATGGTAAGTACGCCGACCAGGTGTAAGTTTAGCTTCTCAAAATGACCTCCTAAATATTGAGCTTCAACAGTTTTCTGAAACTACCTGAATCAAAATTCCCACAGTTCTGCCTCTTACAATAGATGGTGAATTATTGTTGCTGAATGGAACTGCAATGGTACTTAATCTTCTATAATATCTATGAGGTTATAGTAAAATCTGGTCTTTTAGTTTTTTGGTTTTTTTTCTTTTTTTTATTGAGAAAAAAAATTTTCACCTCCTCCCAGCCTCCCACTCCTCCCGCCCTCCCCCCACTTCTCTCCCCCTCCCTCTCAAGTCTGAAGAGCAGTCAGGGTTCTGGTCTTTTAATAATCTCGTGACTCAAAATAGCTGCAGATTTAGCTGGGACTAAGAGGAAATATTAGCGTTTTAATGAGTTTCATACTTGTAAGATTTCTCCAGAAAATGTGCTAAAATACTATATCACAATGAGTTTTGATAAAGTCAGTGAACACTTGTGTCATACTGAAAGACAAGTTCATTTCCTGTATAAATATACTTACATAAATATTTCTTTTATTCAAATCTTATACGAAATAAAAATTTAAAAATTAAAAAAATTATCTATATATGTCTTTGTTTAAGTAATATTTATTTGTTGTACAATATTATTTTAAGATGTACATTCATTTTTGCTGTGAAATATTTGTTTAATGATGCAAAGATGTGCTGTATTCTTTTATGTTACATTTGTTAAACTCTCCAAAGTTGTGTTGCTATGCCTGTCTAAAACAACTGATTAGTCTAATAAATAGATGAATGGACAACAGTTAGGCAAAAGAAAGGTTAGGTGATGAGGCTGACATGAATAAAGTATATATAAAAAGAGAAATCTAAAGAAGCAGGGAGCAAGAAAATGAGAACAGAGGAATGCCAGACGCTAGTCACCTCCCATGCCCCACATATACAACCTCTCTTGCAATAGGAAGAAAAGAAAGATATAAAGAGTATAAAAAGATTAAAAAGAACTAAATGTAGTTAAAGAGAAATGAGATAATATAAATTAGAAAAAATGGCTAGAAACAAGCTAAGCTAAAGTCAGGCATTCATAAATGAACAAGTCTCTGCATATTTATTTGGAAGCTAGGTGGTGAGACCCCAAAAGAGTACAAGACCAAAAGACTCCTTAATTGGTTTTATCTCTAATTGAAGGTGAGTTTAGTCAGTAAACAAAGACATGAAGAGCCCAGTATTAGAGCGGTTATGTCCTATGTGTTCATAATGAAGGAGAGAAGCATGTTAAAAGGTGGTCAGTCCCAGGCACTGCATTTGTCTTACTTCAGGAGAGGTAGGGACTTGGACTCTGAGTATGGCAGTTCCCTCAAGGAAGTTACAGGAATCATCTTCAATTTCATAGCAATATTAAAACATGCACACAAAACATGCAGCTTAGATCCTTCACAAGTGTATCACACTCACAGTTTTGAATTCTCTGTTGCTTAATTGCAGACAGCATAGGTGAGAATTCATGCTTGCATTATGCATTATGGCTTCCTAGAACTGCCATCACAAACTCATAAAAATGAGTTTAAAGCATAAGAAATACAATATTTGCTTGCTTGATTTTTGCTATTGTTTTTCTTGCTCTGGAGGCTGTAAAAATTGTGAACACAAAACTGTGTTTGTTTGCCTTACACAGTCTTGTTGGGTGTTCTCTTGCTAATAATACTAATTGGACTCCATTTTCACATGTCATGTTTTTTGTGTCTTTCTGTCTGTCCATCATTTCTCTATAAAGGGTACATGCAATATAAGATTAGAGGCTTTCCATATTATAGCATGAGGTTAAACAGCTATACCAACAATGGCTCTGTTTGTTTTTTTACCGATTTTTATTGAGCTCTACATTTTTTCTCTGCTCTCCTCCCTTCCTCTCCCCTCCCCTTTAACCCTCTCCCAAGGTCCCCATGCTCCCAGCTTCTTCAGGAGATCTTGTTTTTACCTACTTCCCATGTACATTAGATCTATGTATGTGTCTCTTAGGGTCCTCATTGTTGTATAGGCTCTTTGGGACTGTGATTTGAAGGCTGTTTTTCTTTGCTTTATGTTTAAAAGCCACGTATGAGTGACCACATGTGATAGTTGTCTTTCTGGGTCTGGTTACTTTACTCAAAATGATGTTTTCTAGCTCCATCCATTTGCCTGCAAAATTCAAGATGCTGTTATTTTTTTCTGCTATGTAGTACTCCATTGTGTAAATGTACCACATTTTCCTTATACATTTTTTGGTCGAAGGGCATTTAGGTTGCTTCCAGGTTCTGGCTATGACAAACAGTGCTGCTATGAACATAGTTGAGCACATGTCTTT
>NW_004949096.1:12570314-12572990 GCF_000317375.1 Microtus ochrogaster | reverse complement strand
CAGTTGTGGTAGTTCTGTTTCTTAATAAGTTCAAAATCAAAGTTGATGTATTTTAGAACTTCAAGAGATATTTTGTAGTGTGAGGTAGTTCAAGCCACACATATTATAGAGATACAACTATTAATTTTAATTTAACAATATATTTTGTGCCCCATTTCTTCCCTGTTTTCCAAATCAAAGTGGTTATAGCATAATACAAACATATGTATTTATGTATAGCAGTGTTTCCAACAGATGTAGTAATTTCGGTACCTAGGTATCTTAGAATATATTTTCACATTTCTGTAATTTTCACTTCGTTCTGTCTTTTTTCTTCAGGAATTAGTAAACAATGGTAGAGTACAAACCCAAGGGATTTAAGGTATCTACAAATTGCTTCCAGGTATACATATTACTTCCTTTTCATCTTACAATGAAAGTTTTAAAAAGAATGATAAAAGTCATTGAGAAATGAGAGTTTAAACCCTTTCCTTTTTTGATCTTAAATACTGCTTGTTTTTATTTTTCAGGCTAGACTTTCTACCTTTCACACATACCACTGAAATTGCTACCTATTCTTCATTTTTTTTGTTCTTGATATTCTGTGACTCAAACATGTACTAAATAAGTATTGGTTCACTTTTATAATAATCACCACATGCTTGAAATGTACTTGAGTATACCTGGGATGTCATGTGAATATAGCACTATTCAGCTTTTGCCATATATGCATGAAAGAAAGCTCAGATTCTAAGGGTTCCTATTTCTGTTTCTGTATTGTAGAGGCAGATGGTACTTCTAAGGAGTGTGATGTTTATTTTGATACAAATATAATTTATGATGTCCAATATATTTGTTCTTCCCTCACCTTTGTTTCTCATAAGAAATGCAAAAATAAATTTAATAACAGCCAAGATATTATCTAGTCTCACAAGCTAAATTGTTACCTTTCTGTTGTTCTATATTCCATGAGATCACAAGAACAGAAGCAGAGATCAACAGCTGTCAATCCACATATAATCAAAAGAGCATACTTATTAAATATGTGCCTCAATAGTTTGATCATGCATGGATTATTTTTTAAGGTTACACTGGATCTTTTCATCTCAGTATACTGTTATGAGCATTGTAGGATGAAAAATTATTTTGTTCAATGTGTATAGCCTGTGTCTATTATTATTAATTACTTATTCACAGGATAAAATGGCTCCTTATTTGGTTCATGGAAATTCCATAATGATATCTTACATATTTTTCAACTTTAAGCATTTTTAGCTCACTTTTCATTTTCATTGTCAAAGCCTCGACACTTCCATTTACCCAAATAATATATAGAAAGAAAAAAAAACCATAACCATAAGTAGAAAGCACATCTTGGTAATTAGAAGTCTGAACTGACACTGTAGTAACATTGATTCTAAACTATTTTGTACACCGAGCATGAAAGATCATTTTCATAAAACATTAACCCATGCATATCCTCTTGGTTTTCATATTCCACATTTTATTACATTAACTTTTAAATTTTTAATATAAACTTTTGAAATTTACGATATTAGAATATTTAAAATTCACTTTTCCCTGCAATACATAAAAAATATTTTCACTTAAGTCACTAATACTGTTACTGAAGACAAGGTAAGTGCTTTTTGTTTCTTTTTTTGTTTGTTTTGAGACAGGGGTTTCCTGGCTGTCCTGAAACTCACTTTGTAAACCAGGTTGGCCTCAAACTTACTGAGATCTGCCTACCTCTGCTTCCCAAGTGTTAGGATTAAAGGCATGAGCAGAGTCTGGCAGCCAAGATAAGTTTTGAGATTCCTTTTAAGCTCTTTTGTATCTTAGAATACATTTATTGATATGTAAGCGAGCAGAAAGTCATAAAAATAGTATCTGATATGTTTTTAGTGTTTTACAGTGCTTTAATCCATTGAGACTTGCACGAATAGTTTTTTTATGATCTAGCAAATAAAGTTTGCATGAAGATCAGAGTGCAGAGTTAAGCCACTAGTTAGCCTTAGAGTCCAGGGAGTGTTGGTACACACCTTTAATTCCAGCAATTGGGAGACAGAGGCAGAGGGATCTCTGTGAGATCAAGGACACCCTGGATTACATGAGATTGAATTTTCTAAAAGAAAAACAAAGTTCAAACAAAGAAGATTCTAGCACTTGGCATCACATGTCTTTAATCCAAGCACTAGAGAGGTGGAGACAGGAGTGTTATGGCTTGGTGGAGAGAGGAATATAAACTGAGAATAGGCAGGAGTTCAGGGCTGTCTGAAGATTCAGTCTGATAATGCAGTCTGAGGATTTGTAGAGACAGGATCTCTCCATTGGCCTGAGAATTGGCTAGAACCCTAGTGTCTGATCTATTTTCCCTGATCCTTCAGCTTTCACCCTAATATCTGACTCTGGAGTTTTATTATTAAGAACAATTAGAATTTGTGCTACAGAGACTGTTTATTTATTTTATAGTGGTGGAATTCAAATCAAAGGCCTTAGGTCAGAAGGCAAACATTATATCAAATGAATCACACCCCCGTCTCTTCCATCTTTCAATATTACATAAAATTGTGTTTTATAATTTATATTTATAATCAAAGCTCTATTTTTGAATTTAATTTATTGTGAATTATGAATATAAGAAACATGCTGGAAACACCTGAAGCACTCATTTCTTTCTTTCCTGTTTGTTCACTT
>NW_004949096.1:12559211-12569539 GCF_000317375.1 Microtus ochrogaster | reverse complement strand
ACTGGATCCCATGGAAATGATCTGATGTGTCTAAAAATATACTGCCTCTTCAAGTAGTTTGTGCATATACTGTTTGATATTTGTAAGTCTGAACCTTCACCATATTTGTAATAAATACAATATAATATTGTACTAACTTTTCCAATGTTCAGTGCTCTGAAGGCAGATCCAGTTATATTTTTTCTAGAAATTCATCTACTTGTCAGAGGTACCTAATTATAGACAAAAGTTTTGTGCCACTTGGTCCTGCAAGCCATTCAGGACCAACGAAACACACAGAGGCTTGTGTTAACTGTAAACTATTTGGGATATTAGCTCAGGCTTATTACTAATTAGTTCTTACAGCTTAAATTAAGCCATAATTTTCATCTATGTTTGGCCACTTAGCTTGGCATCTTTTCTCAGTATGGCATTCTTATCTTGCTTCCTCTGCCTCCGTTGCCTTTCCTCCTCCCAGAATTCTCCTAGTCTGGTGGTTCCACTTACCCTTTCCTGCCTGGCTACTGGTCTACCAGCATTATAATAAAGCAGTAAGAATGACAAGTCTTTACAGTGTATAAGAGCATTATATCAAAGCACCTGAGCACTTTTTTCTTCATTTGCAGTGAGTCTCTTCAGACCTTTTATTAAAGAAATTGCCATTATTGTAAAATGATTACCATTTTTTCAAGGTATAAAAAACTATGTAGGTACAGGATTTATTTTTACTTCTTCTTCTCTGAGTACATTTGACTGTTTCTGATATGTTCAAAATAATATTTATACTTGCAGTTTTCATAAACGGTAAATTCCTAGTAAAAGCTTTAGACGTATTTTGTTCCTTTTTTCAATCATATTCTGTATTATAAAAAAGTCATGATAGTATTAAAAGTGCTTCACTGTACATTCTATAAACCTTTACTTTAATCTAAACATTTTTACACAATCATATTACAATACTAAAAACAAAGAAATCAAGACTTTATTAAGCTATGGCCTATATTCAAGTTCTTCCAAATATCCTACTCTTTTTCATAGGATTCCTGTACAGTCTTTTCCTATTATCCTGCATAGATCTCTTTTAGTATCCAATGTAAATTTATTTTGAATATTTTTATATATTAGGAAGGCATAATTTTTCTTGGATATAAACTGCCAAGAAGCGCTCTCAATTTTTCACGTATCTCTGTTCTATTCCATTACTCTGGAACATAATTTCCTTCTTCCAAGAAAATGATATCCTCATGTCTAACAATTTGCCTGTTAGTTAAGGTCTTTTAATTCACTAACATGACACACTCATAATTTCCTTCATAACATTTATCAACATAAAACTTTTATGTTTATTCTTTCTTTTTCCACATGGCAAACAGACAGTGCTCATTCATTTCCATGCAGCCAAATTTAGACATGAATCTCCTAAGTTCTATTTTATTGTTGTCTATTGAGTTTATTACATGGATTATACAGAAATTCTGTCTTAGAAAAGAGGAACAGTTGAAGTAATAAAAAATATTTTAGATAAAGAAAATTTAAATGCTTCATAATGGATATTTTCAAATATTTAGGTAGTAATATTGTATGATAATTACATTATAAAAAAACCAATGCCTAATGATCATGCCCAAATTCAGCTTATTTTCCTCTTATTATTAACTTTTTTGAGGTTGTTGGTTCTTTTGTTGTTGTTGTTGTTTCTGCTGCTGTTTCATTTTTTGAGACAGGGTTTCTCTGTATAACTGCCTGTATGTACTGGAACTCACTCTGTAGACCAGGCTATCCTTGAACTCACAGGGATCTGTTTGTCTCTTCCTCCCAAGTGATGGGATTAAAGTTGTGAGCCAACAACACCTGGCCTGCTATTAAATTTTTTAAATGTATTTTCAAAAGTCACATGGAATGTCTTGTCTTACTTTGGAAATAAGTTCTAAACCATGGAGAATTTTCAGATATAAAGGAATTTAGTTTGACTGAGGGGTTTTGAGAAAGGTCTGCATATAAAACTAGTTTTGCTAAATACATTCTACTAAGCCTATGTCCAGTGGTGGAATTGTATAAAGCCATCACACACACACACACACACACACACACACACACACACACACACACCCCATCACCACCACCACCACCACCACAACCACCACCACCACAAGCAACAAGAACAAAAAACAAAGAGCAACAAAAACAATACCAGAGAAGAAGATTTTTATAACTCTTCTTTTAAAACAAAGTAACAGTTTAATATTGTACAAATCATACTGCTACATTTAAGTTATAACAATTTAACAACTAAATGGGAGGCATGGTTCTACTAGGAAATTTTTTCATTTAAAAAAAATTTATAAAGCCGGGCGGTGGTGGCGCACGCCTTTAATCCCAGCACTCGGGAGGCAGAGGCAGGCGGATGTCTGTGAGTTCGAGACCAGCCTGATCTACAAGAGCTAGTTCCAGGACAGGCTCCAAAGTTACAGAGAAACTCTGTCTCGAAAAACCAAAAAAAAAATTATATTTGCAACCCTCTTCTTACTTCCTACTTGAGTCATGCTCTGCTTTGCTGTATTTATTGAAAACAGAGAAATTAAATATATTCACTGATCTTTTAAAGACCGATCACAGAAACACTAAGCAGAGTGAGTGGGAGTTTTGAAATTTATGTCTAAGGTAATGAAAGAAACCTAAAACCCAAGTCCTCATTTTTAAAGCAGTATATATATATATACCTCATATCTGGAATGAAGAAAGCCCTAGTGACTTGAAGCAATAATTTAATGTAATGTACAATCTGAGGTTTCAGTGGCAGACTATTGGGCAGTCATCATGCCTGTGTAGTCACAAGATTATAAATACAGGAGTGATCTCATTCATGCATTGGCCTGCTATTAACTCATTATTTTATACATCAATCATGGGATATTCAATAATTATAGATAATTTAATAGTTCAAGGATATCTGAAAATGAATTCTAACTTTCAAGTACAATGGATATACTATAGGAGCTAAAATTGGGGAATAGGAGATAGAAATAAATTATTATATGGCTAAATATTGAAACCCATAAAAATATTGAAACCAATATGAGTGTATTTGTTACTTTGGCTTAAAAATAAAATATCTTTAATGCTTTGAAAGTTTGATTCCCAGCTAGGTCCATGCTGAAAACATGGAAATTTTATGATGTGTGTCTATGATGGAAGCAGGTAACTATAAAGGAGATCTCTAGTTTCATTCTTGTGCTTCAATGCATGGTCACTGTGCTATGAAGAGTCAAAGCTACAGGCTCCAAATCCCTGGAAATCTGTCATGCTTCCCACAAAAAGACGAACTGAAAGCTTCTAATACCACAAGTCAAAATAAATCTCTCTTCCATTTAGTTGTTTTGTCAGGTGTTCTGGTCAGACTGACACAAAAGTAATGAATACAGCTGGCTACTGGATGAGCCAGATGTATTGCATGCAGACTTGGTTTGTTTGTTTGTTTAGGGCAGATATTCTGCAATGCACAAAAGAAATTTTACAGTTCCGTAATCACCTCTACATTTCTTTGTTGCATTGAATTTGCAGCAGAGGGTGAGGCTTCACATGCACCTGCACTGTTTGATGTTTATAGAAATGGCAATTATGATGATGTACCATTGAAATAAAACTTTGCTGGGTGGAAATTAAGGAGTGAAAACAATGATCTCCTGAAAACTATTATTGTGTTGGGCATTCCATTCATCAAAATTGCAATTAATTTTTTCCTTCCCATCATCATTGTGGCTGAAACAAAGACTAGTAATCGCATCTGGTTACAGATTTAAAAAGCGAACACGTCCTGCTTCTACAAAGCTCTGTAAGTGCTGTGTTTACACTCTTAGATGAGATAGTTAAAATCCCCTGGTGTTCAATGTTTTATATTTATTATGATTTAGTCTCTGGAGAATTTGCATCTCAAGTATGGAATCAGGGTTGGAATAACAATTACTACCATGTAGCAGTCTCTCTTATTTCCAGTTGTCATGACATGTCTGTGATATCATCATACCTCAGGGGGGAAAGAGAGCAATCCTGTGCATTGTGAGCTTCCAAGTTCACATTTGACATAAAGCAGTAAGTTCTGTAAAGCCCAGCTTGCACAGGAACATTCATCCTCTGTTGCTTTAGCATGTGCTGCTGTGGGAAGAAGTTCTTTCATCTTCCTTGTCTTACTATCCTTTGTTTTTTTCTTTTCTTCATTTTCTGCCTTATTTTTTCTTCTAAGATTGTTCTAAATAGTGTCAGTTTACAAAGCACTAGACAGTCTATATGGCTCTTCTCAAATTTGTGTTTGGCTTTAAATCTATAATGGTTCCTAGACTCAGTTTTTTCCTTCCATTTTCAGCTAAGACAATCATATTCATACTCTTACTGATGTCTAAAAAAACAAAGGATTTTCTTGTCATGTCCTTGAACCCTCTTGCTGCCAAATTCTTCTTCCCTTTATTCAGCAGGATTTCCCAAGGTTGGCTCTACTGTGGGTCTCTGGATCTGTTTCCATCAGTTTCTGGATGACTATTGGTCTAGAAACTTATCCATGAATACAGCAAAATATTGCCAGCATCATTGCAGTGAAACTGTTTTTCTCTAGCCATGTTTGGATCAATCTTTGCTTAATACAAGGCAAGGTGCTTGTTCTTACTACAACTTTATATATCATGTTTTGTTGATATCCATGGAGGCTTGCCCTTTTCTGAAGTGTAATGGAGAAGGATTGGTGGGGGATAGAATGGAAGTGTCAGGGAGGAACTGGGATGGGAAGGAGTCAGGGGAAACTGTGGTCATGATGTCAAATAAAAATAAATGAAATAATAAAATAAAAAGAGCAAAAAGGTTTTTTATTAATTCCTGGAGTTAGAGAGAATGAGATCAATAGGAAAATGGGTTTGATTTCTTCTGAGGTATTTCTCTTTGACTCGGATATGCTTGCTTTCTCTATGTCTTATGGAAATCTTCACTGTTTGTCTACCTATTTCCCTATCTTTTTGGTTTTTTTTTTTTTGGTTTTTCAAGACAGGGTTTCTCTGTAGCCCTATTTCCCTATCTAATAAGAAATATTTGACCTTATAGCATTGTGGTCCAAACTAATGTCCTTTAACTTGATTACTACTTTATAGATCTTGACTTCAAAATAGTGATATTAGACAGAATTCCAAGTTAGGTCTGAAAATTGTAAATTGTATAGGGACAAATCTGATTAGAACAATACTACCCAATGATATCAGGGATATTTTTCTTGATTCTCCACTTTACCTGGATGTCCCTTCATTCAACTTGCCATTCAGAGTCTTTTATATTTAATTTTTATCATTACTTAAATGGAATTCACCCACAGTTTACAGAGCTTATTTAATGTGGGTGTTAGCACAAATCAAACTCAAAACATAGTGTTAATTGTTATGTCTATCAAGTATTTAACAATTTTATTTTATCTGTCAAGGAATGTTTTCAGTAATGATGACATGGTAGAAAACAAGACAGACTTCCTACTGAGAATAATATATGATCATTTGAAGAAGAGGCAGAGAAAGAAAATAGATTACTAAGATATAAAAATATATGTAGGAAATTGAGGGTTATATATAAATAGAATTTGGGTGGGGAAAAAGATATAAATGAATTTTAAATAACTACTCAGAGAATCATTTCTGAAAAAAAAGTGACATTTGAGCTAAATTCTGACAGATGAAAAGGAGCTAAGAATGCAAAACTTTGTGAATGAAATTCACATGAAGACAGAACTAGAAGAAGCCAGGACCAGAGGCATCAGTGAGTGGTATGTTCAGATAACAGAAAGTAGCTATGATTAAACTTGAGGCCTGCTCCACAGGATGGGATTTTCTGTCTGGTACAGTAAGCCTGGTCAAAACCCATAACTGGAAAGATAGAACCTGCTATTGGTATTTTGGTAAGTAGTCCTGCTTTGAAACAACCTTTTAAATACTTTTGCTTATATCCATAGACCTATGATTTTCTTAGTCTTAGTTAGGGAAACTACTTTTTGCAATGGAGAAGAGTCAATGGAAATATGAAAATTGTGAAGTTATTAGTAGTGGGTAGTTTCTTAGAGAAAAAGAATTATTCTTTTTTAGAGAATATGTCCACTAGTAGTTTTAACATACTCCATTGGATGGTCTCACATATATACATATCTAGGCAGAATTAAATAGAATAGTGGATTAAAAATAACAATGAAAAAGGAACAATAATTTGGGAGCTGACATTGTTTGGAATAATTAGGAAAGTTAGAGTGGAATGTATATATATATATATATATATGTGTGTGTGTGTGTGTGTGTGTGTGTGTGTATTAAAGCATCATATACATATGATGCTTTATTATATTAGTATGTGAAATTTTCAAAACTAAAGGAAAACTTAAATCAACAAAGAACAGCATGTATTGAAATATGACCAAAGCATGGAGAGAAGCAATAGATGAGGTGAGGGTGTAAAGAATGGCCAGGCCTAGATCCAGTAAGGACTGAGAAGCCACAGTGAAAGTGCCTTCTAACCACAGATTCACAGATTCCTTTAAACAAACAGAAGTCAGAATTATCTTGGACTGGTAGTGTTCTCTCATAATGTTGTTTTCTGGGTTCTTTTCAGAAATGAATCATTGAAAAGCATTTCACATCAAAATACTAAATTCTTTGATATGTTTTTCCCTTACTGCTGACATAAATCATGTTTTCAAGTCAAATACTATCAGTGTCATCTAGTTTACTACTTAGCTTTATCTGTCCATGTCAACTGCAATAACCTGTGCATATGGTGCCACTTCTGTACATCTGTCAGAAACTAGATCAGAAGATGAATTGATTCATAACTTCTTTGTTAATTCTGACAGGATGCTGACTCAGTTCTATAAACTAAGAATCCAAAATTGAATGTGAGATGATTTTTTTTCAAATAGTCTACAGGAGAAAATAGACAATTACACATTGATTAAACATATAAATAAATAGAGCTTTGTGTGATGAATGCTATTATGAAAGATTCTTTTCCACAAAACATTTATATAAAGAGGAAATGAGTTAGAATGCTAATTAAAGAAAGGATGCCAAGATCTACACATCTTAAAATAAAATTACTATTTTTACTATAACTGTTTATTAGCTGTTTATAAAAGTAGGAGAAGGATAATTTTGGGATATAGCAATAGGCTATATCAAATATCTTAATGTTTTCATTCAAATGTCACATTTGAAGTGTCTTATTTTGTTGAGTGTACTGGTTTTCAGAGAGAATCTGACTCAATATGTTCTACAAAAGTCCTGCAAAATTTTTTACAGTACACTAGTGTATATCCTGAAAGGCAGTTTTAATACGATTTTCTGTTGCTTGATCTTGTCAACGAGACTCTAACAATAGAATAAGACGACAAAAGATATATTTACTGTTGGGTAAAACCATACAGTTTGCTCTCATCGTGGCACGAGAAAGTAGGAAAATGGGGATCTTCTGTCTTATCACACTGACTTCATTGTCTTGATTCAACACCAATTGTCACCTTTGTTGTAACTATAACAACCAGTATATGAAAAGATGATATGGTCAATTTGCCTTTTCTCCTTTAGTACAACCATTAGGAATTATGAAGCTCACTTCTACTAGATTCACTTGCCAAAGATTCGTTACATGTGTGCTAATTACAAGTGTCATGGAGATCAAAAATAGATACTTTAGTCAGTGTGACCTAAGGCTGAAACAAATGGTTATGGATGGATTTTGGAAATCAGCAAAGCACCACTACAGCAGCAGAGCATGAAGCAGCCCTAGACAAGCTTGAATCTTGTGGTTTTATGACTGTGATAAATTCCTTGTAATTTCGGGTCTTTAATATTATCTCTCAATTTAAAAAAAAAATTTGTTGCTTATCTTACATTTTATGACTTTTAGTAGGACATTGAATGCACAGCAGATAGTCTGTCATGTCCTTATTATGTATTATCTATTAAAACTGCACAAACCTACCATCAATATCAATATCTACGCTTTCTGGGTCATAGTGTCCATTTCAGCAGCTTCCACTGCTGCATATTCTATATTTGTAAAGTTATTTTATTCCTCTAGAATTGTAATTTTTCTTCTGTATACTTTAAGTCTTTTAATAAATCGATTTCCTTATTGTACAATAATTTTATAATGATAATAAATCTTTCAAGGATAATACCATTTATTTAGATGATAAAGCCATGCTGGTATTAATATTTGAGTAAGCTTGATATGTTAGAAGAAAAGCAAGTTATATTACCTTTCCTAAACCTACATAATTTGCTACAACAAACTAAATCTAACCATTTTATACCAAACTATATCTGCCTTGGGGCAAATGAACAGTGATTTCTATGAGCTTAGAAAATCAGTAACTATGTTTTAGAGCAGGGAAAAGAACACATTCGGAGCTTAAGCATGTTGGGTTCAGTTCCTCAGAGATATTGATTATCAATTTTAGGAATTATAAAAATTATTTTTATTGTCTAAATTTGAGTCTGTTTTTGAGAAAAGGTGTCACTCTGCTGGGGAGGACTGCCTCAAACATGTCAATTCTCCTGCCAACTTCTCTTAAGTGCAGGAATTATTGACAAGTCCACATACACAGCCTGTGTTTCAGTTTCTCTGACTGCAATATAAATGTAGCAGTGCTGTCTACATGATTTTGAAATGTAGGGAAAATAATATGTATGTGAGTGGCAGTGAATCTTGAAAGCCTGATTAAAATAGGGTGGGGGAATGGGTGCAATTGAACTCAGGCGGGTGAAAGCCACCCACAGGCCAACCTTGGCCCTCAAGGCCTGAGCTAGGGAGAAGATCTCTATGGGTACTCACAATGGCTAGTGATACAGGGTATGTAGTTCCCATTATGTTGTTGAAATATGTGGTGGATAAATGGAAAAGAAAGAGAGGCAAAAATGTTCATGTGTTGTAGAAAGAGGGTGAATGGAAGAAGTACAGGAGGTCAGCTTGCCACCTGAGCCATGGTGATATCAGGGCCAAGTTGGTCCGAGGGAAGGTCATGTCTGGATCCGAAACCCTACAGCAGCCAAGGTCTGAGGTCTGAGTCTATGTAGGTGGCTCCTTTTGCAACCTGTGGTTGTCTGGGTTCTGGTCAACTAGCCACCTCTGACATGTTGCTATCCAAGGGCCAAGCCACAGCTGGGGTTCTATATATCTGAAAACACTTACTGCCACCTCCTGCCAAGGTGTCTCCTGGACCAGGGCTGAAGCTGGAGACTATGTCTAGGTCTGTGGTACCACTGCACCTAGGGTCTATGTTTATGTCCTGGCCTCCTGTTGGCATCAAGGGCCTTGCAGATGCCTGACATCTGAGTCCATGGTAATGTCTATAGGCCATGTTGCCTCTGGGGAAACACTGATAGAAGTGGCCTGCACTTCCACCTGGGGCAATGGTAACATCCAGACCAGGCTGCTGCCGAGGACCGTGTCTGGGTCCACAATCCTACTGCAGCCAGGGCACTGAGTTGAAATCTGAGGACTGTTACCACCAAAGGTCACAAAGAAACTTGGTGTCAGGGACACAACCTGAGGCTTTGGTGGTGTCCAGGGGCCATGCTGCTGCTAGTTTCATCCTGATCTGAGAGATTCAGATCTGGCTCTGGATCACCTGGGCCTGGGCTGCTGCCAAGGGCCATAGCTTATTCCTCTGTCCTGTTGCACGTGGGCTCTGTGTTGATATTATATTTGTACCTGTGTCACCTCAGGGGGGCAGAGGAACAATGTGTGATGAAATCAGAGGGACACACTGAGCCAGATCCCACACTTCACCGACACTGTGTCTCATTGGACATTGCAGCAAAAGAGCTGGCCCCCGCTGTCATGGGAAGGTGACCTTACACTGGGGAGAGATGGCCTCACCCCTCATCACAGGCATGGGAGAGCTGGCCCAGTGGCATGGGTGTAGAAGAACTGGTATCACCCCTTATTTGAGGTGTGCAGTCGCAGTGGTCCAGACTGACTAGCCCAGCTACTACCCATTTCCATAGCCAGTCTTGGGTTGGCTTACCCATCGATTCGATCTGGAGCTCATGAAAGAACTGGTTCTGAGGAGCGATACCCATAATATCTCCATGATTCGGAGCAGCCTGCGTGGGATATCTGAAAGAAATTTTGGTGAGGATCCAAGGATGATGGGGTATACAAGAATCAAAAGACCTTGGACCAAATTAATGACTCATTGCAATGAACATTTGCTAGTAAAACTGATTGAACAAAAGTATATATTGTGTGAAATACTACAGCTCTCAAATCAGTGGGCTGAATGATGAAGTGTTGGAGAGATGGAAGAGTTGGAGAACCACAGAAATTTTTTT
>NW_004949096.1:12544619-12557080 GCF_000317375.1 Microtus ochrogaster | reverse complement strand
GGAACCTGAAATGACCCTATCCTATAGCCATACTGATGAATATCTTGCATATCACCTTAGAACCTTCAACTGGCGATGGATCGAGATAGAGACAGAGACGTAAATTGGAGCACCACAGAAATTTTTTTAATTGTTTTGTTTTGATAATTTTATTTTCTTTTGGGTGGCATTGTAGAGATGAGGGAAGGGAATGGTGAGCAGAATTAGGGTTCATGAGGTGAAATTCCCAAAGAGTCAATAAAAAGTTACATTAAATTAAAATATAGGAGGTAAATAATTAAAAAATATATAACATGCCATGATCATTTTTCTTTAAATTCCAAGCGAGATTCACGACCATGAATTGTGAATTGCTTGCCATCTTCTTTTTTCTCTTTGGCATGCAGAACATTGCAGCCATATTAGTGTTCAATATTCTTCATATCTTCATTCAAGTGTTCTATGTTTGGTATATACATACATACATACACACACACACACACACACACATATATGTGTGTGTGTGTGTGTGTGTGTGTGTGTATTCCTTTTAATGTTTTATTCTTCTATAACAAGTAATGAAAGCAGTGGATTTTACTAAACCTTAAGTATGCAACCATTAATGCTCTACCCATGAATAATGAATATGCAGCAGAAAATGGAATTTAATGGATATTGCTAGAATTTAGACTTATGCCCCCCCACCTATGGATGTGAAAGGGAATGTGCTTGCAGAATATGAATCTGGCATGAACTTTCTAGAGATTCAACCAACTCTAACTGCTCAGTAAGTTTTGTGGAGAATCTTCCCAGTTGATCAGTCTTCTACCTCCTTCTGCCTCCATAGCTATAGACAAACAATGGCTAGGAACACAAAAGTCTCAATCAAGCTCTATTATGTTTTGAAGGTCTGAGTGTTCTCAGTGAATGAAACTGAGCTAATAGTTAATACAATAATTATCATGCTTTTAAGCTTTTGTAACTTCATTTATAATACTGTTCAATTCATTATTTTGCTATTTTAATTATTTCTATGTATGTTTGATGGCTTCCAAATTAAAACATTGGTCTCTGAAATCCAAACATGAAAATCATATTTTCTTGATAGATAATGGGAGTTCACTTGAAATTTTATATTAGGTAGAAAGAGAAAAAGACTTTGACAAGCAACTTATTTTTATGAGAACGAAGGTACTATTTCCCAAAGGAGAGAGGCTTTCTATGTCAGATGTGGCATCTTAACCTCTCCTTCTGTCTGACAATGACATATGTACACACCTGTGATTATCCTTCTCCAAGGTTCATTATATCTTTCTTAATACTCAGGAGTTCTGAACAGAGTGTCTCTCTAGCTGTACTTAATGAATGATTTTTCATGTTTTACCTGTTTCTGTTCCACTCTTTATAAGGGGAAAAAGTATATTAGAGAGTCATAGATATGCATGTAGTTATTCTCCATTAGAAAAGATTGACAGTGTGAAGTACTGGAGTTTGAGAGTATTATGCCTATCAGCCAAAGGGCACCACTCAAGTTAATGGAGTCTTCATTTCCTGTAATCACTATTCTATCCTTTGTATATACGCAAAGGACAAAATACCTAAGAAATGAGTTCGAAAAGAAGTTGGCAAAGAAACCAAAGCCAATATTTGACAAGGTTTCTCAGTGCCAAAGAAGTCTGTGTGTGTATGTGTGTGTGTGCTTGTGTGTGGCTTACTGTGCACATGTTCATATTGGTGTAGGCTCATATGAGTACATATGTAGATGAACCTGAGTGTGTGTGTGTGTGTGTGTGTGTGTGTGTTTACTTGTGCATTTTTGAATATGATGACAAGAAGTCAACCTCAGGAATTATTTTTCACGAGTTATGAGAATCATTTACTGTATTTTTACAGACAGGGTTTCTCATTACACTAGTGATTACAAAGTAGCACAGATTAGTTGGCCAGCAAACTGCAAAGTTCCAATATGTAAAATTTCTGCTATTCCTTCATACCTCTTCCAGCATTACCAATTTGTTACTGTACATTGGTATGTCTGCTCATGATATTTAACTTTAGGAGTAGAATTTGTTTTCTTTTTAATATACCACTTAAAGTACATGAATGAAATTATGTACTTGAAAAAAGCTGAAGTGGTTTTATTTCCTCTGCTTGCATTTCAGAAGTGCTTACTAGTCACATGAAAGTAAATGTGGAGACAATAAAAAGGAATATATTAGTTTTGTCTGAGAAAAATCCCAGTTTGAATATTGTAAATCTTACAGTCAAGCTATGTTCAGAAGCCAAAAATTTTCATGAAAGTGTATCAAATAATAATATGTATTTGTACAATTAGTCTTTATGTCAGAGTAACATTCATAAACAATTTTCAAACAGTCTAGTTTTATGTTTATCTCAGTCCACAACTGATAAATCTATGATTTAGAAAAGTAGATTTAAAAATGTATATTCTCAAATCTTGGCTGAAACATAAGGATCATGTTATATATAATACACTTAAAAAATCTTGCTAAATGCTAACAATATTCATTTTCAATGCAGCCTGTGAATCAACAAGTTGTGTCATCTTTATACAAAGTATCTGAACTAAAATACATTTAATTAAAAGTATTCAAAAATAACATGTGACATTTTTTCTGAAACAGTTTTAAAAGTAGAGAAAAAAGCACAAAACATATGATTATCTCATAAATGCAGAAAATACCTTTGACAAAATGCAACATTCCTTCATGAAAAATATTCTGGTGAGATTAGGGATACATGGAGCATAGGTAAACTTAATAAAGACAATCTAAACCAGGCTTATAGCCAACATCAAATTAAATGGACAGAAACTCAAAACAATTCTACTAAAATAAGCTGTTTGTCTGTTCTCTATGCATCTATTCAACATAGTACATAAGTTATACCTAGAGCAATAAGACAACTCAAGATCAAGGGAATACAAATTGGAAAAGAATTGTAAGTGCTGATATTTGTGTATGATACGGAAGCATACACAGGAAACTGCAGTAACTCTACCAGGGAACTCCCACACCCGACAAATACCTTCAGTGAAGTAGCTGGATATAATATTAACTTTTAAAAAGTAAAACTTTTATATTTAAATGCAGTAGAAATCAGGGAAACAAAACCCTTCAAAATAGCCACAAAAAATATAAAATAACTTGGTGTAACTCTAACCAAGAAAGATAAACACTTGTATGACAAAAATTGAAAGTCTTGGAAGAAAAAGAATTGAAGACGTCAGAAGATGGAAAGATCTCCCAATGTTCATGGGTCAGTAGAATTATCATACCTAAAATGGACATCTTACCAAAAGCAATTTATGGATTTACTGCATTTGAATACATAGCTCAATTAAAAGCAATAAAAAAGTTATAGCCCCAAAATAAAGAGAAGACAAGACCCATACACTGTTAATTGAACAAAATTACAGTCTAGAGAATGGGAAAATATTTTTACCAATTCCACATCTGATAGAGGAGTAACATCCAAAATATTTAAAGAACTCAAGAAACTAGATATCAAAAAACCAAATAATCCAATTATCAACTCAGGTACAGATCAAAACAGAGAATTCTCAATAAAGGAATATCAAATGGCTGAGAAACACTTAAAGATTTTCAACATCTTAGTCATAAGTAAAATATAAATCAAATCTACTTTTGAGATTCTGTGTTATACCTGTTAGAATGACTAAGATCAATCATACAGTGATAGCTCATTTTAGTGAGGATGTAGAGGAAAGGGACACTCCTCCATTGTTTGTGGAAGTGCAAATTTGTACAACTACTTTGGAAATCCACAACGAAATTTCTAAAAAATACATTGTTAATCAATCTACCTCAAGACCTAGTTATATCATTCTTCGGCATATACCCAATGGATGCTCAGTTCTACCACAAGGGCATTCACTAAGGTATGTCTGTTTCTTCTTTATTCATAATAGCCAGAAAATAGAAAATACCCTGGAACGTCCTCCAACTGAGAATAGATAAAGAAAATGTGGTACATTTATACACTGGAATTTTATTCAGCTTTTAAAAAAAATTGACATCATGAAATTTGCAGGCAACTTGTTGGAACTAGGAAAAAAATCAAACTGAGTGAAATAACCCAAATTTTCAAAGAAAAACATAGTATGTGCTCATTTATAATTGGATATTATTTTTTAAAATATTTATTTATTTATTATGTATACAATGTATATGTGTATTATGTATACAATGTCTGTGTGTATGTCTGCAGGCCAGAAGAGGGCACCGGACCTCATTACAGATGGTTGTGAGCCACCATGTGGTTGCCGGGAATTGAACTCAGGACCTTTGGAAGAGCAGTCAATGCTCTTAACCACTGAGCCATCTCTCCAACCCATAATTGGATATTATTTGCTTAGCAAATGATAATCATGCTATAACCCACAGACCCAGAGAGGTCAGATAAGCATGAGAGCTCTAGGGGAGAAGTGTGAATTTCCCTGAGAAAGGAAATAGAATAGATTCTGTGGATAGACTCGGGGTAGGTGGGGATGGGAGCTGTAGAAATCAGGTGGGGGTAGGTGGAAGGGAACCAGTGCTGGGAGAGAAGGCTAGAGTTTCGTGACACTTGGGGAACACTGAAGAAATATACTGCAGTAGAAACATTTTTAATCTGTGAGGGTGATACTAGTGAGAACTCGTAGTAATAGGGACTATGGGGTCTGAACTGGCCATACCTTGTTACCAGGCAATGCTCCCAGTTGCTGGACTGGGTTGGTTTTGACTGAATTTCTTGTCAGAGGGTGTCCTGTGGAGATTCCTAAACAGCCCAGGCTTATGTTAGTGATGGGGATGCTCAGCCAATCACATTTGTCTAGGGTGTGGCCGCCTAGGCCCAGGAAAGAAAGACCTGGGAACCCAGGCAGTCTCCTGCATCATGTAGTCCTTGCCCAGCTCAAACATGTTAGGACAGAGGGTTCCTCCATACAAATAGTAGTGGGGCCACATTACCAAAGACAACATCTACATAGTTCATTGAAGGTGAAGAGGTTGAGCTTGGACCGGCGTGGAGCCGTTTTCCCTATTTTGTAGTTCTCTTTAGTGATTTGGTGATGGTAGGTATGTTACAAGCTACTGACAGAGAAATATGGACATGAACAGAGCCACACAACCTTTAACCTACAATCTGCCCTGTCTTCAAAATATGCTGGGGGCTCATAACTTGTGAGAATGGCCAAAAAGATCTGATTTAACTTGATTCCTACTTCATGAGAGAGACTCCATGCCCTTCACTGTTAGAATGCTGAAAAACTAGGGTTGTTATAGCCTAGTAACCTAGGGTAAAACCAAATAGTATTGGTCTAAAAAAAAATCAGTTACATGATTCGTAATAATAGTTTGCTATACTCGTAGATTAGTGCTTTGTCTAGTCTTCGTTGGGGAGTCTTCTAGCAGCAAATGGAAAGGATGTGGAGACTCACAGGCAGACATTATGCAGAGAGTCATCCATTTGGTCCATTCCCTGGAGTTGGGAATTCCAAAGAAAGGGGGACAAAATATTGTAGGAATCAGAGGAGATGGAGGACATTGGGAGAACATTACCCACTATATCAATGAAGTAGGATTCCTAGTGGCCCACACACACTAGTGGAAAGCATGAAGCCTGCAGTTTTCTGCACCCCGTCCTCTGAGTATATGTACTAGGGTTTTTTTTTGTGTGTATTTTTTCTGGGACTTCTAACTGTCAGAGGGGGTGTGTCTTTAACTCTTATTGTCTGTTCTTGGGACTCTTTTCCTCCTCTTGGGTTGCTTTGTTCAACCTCAGTGTGAGGGCTTTTGCTGGTCTTTTTGTTCTTTGTTGTGCTTGGTTGTTCTTGGTTGTTATTTCTTGGGGGTCTGCTCTCTTCTGAAAGGGGGGGGGTGCATGTAGGGAGGTTTTTGTGTGGGAGCTTGGGAGCAGTAAGGGAGGGGAGAATGTGAACAGGATATAGTGTATGAGCAAAGATTCTATTTCCAACAAAATAAAATTTGCAGACTGAATAAAGACTTTTAAATCATCACATACTACTAGTCAAATTCCCAAGGAATTGACAGAAAAAAGTCTTTTTTTTTTTACTACTAAGAAAATAATTATCAGATATTAGTCCTTCACAGAGAAATTTAATTATTTTCTTTCTTGTTTTCTTTTCCATTCATAGCATGGTGCAAAGATATTAAACATCTTGAAACAATTTAAATAAGACTATCAGAAGAAAGTACCTCAAAGACCAGTGAGTTGTGAAATCTGAAAATGATCAGATGAAACAAAATAAATAGAAAATTTGGGTAAAATCAAAAACAAAAACAACCCAGAGTTTTTATTTACCTCCTTAGTTTTCCTATGCTTGGTGGCTTTCAACCCTAACATCAGTATTCTTATTCTTCCTAGGCTACCAATGTTTCAAAGGAGGTTTCACTTTTCAGATAAGTATCTACAAACATGCATAGGTCTGGGCAACCAATTTAGCTCCAGGTACACAATTGTATTCATGCAACAAATTCACAAATATCATTAACACACATGGGAAGGACTGGGGGCACGGCAAGGAAGTGCAACAGGATAAATTATCTGCGAAAATATTCTCCACAAAACAATCTTGTTTATCAGTGGAATTATACAGAATGGGATTTACTAGGTTATTTCCATAGGTGTATATAATGAATTCACTGTTCTTTCCCTCGTCCCCATCTGTATTAGTCCCTCTTTTACTCTCTTATTCTTTTTTCTTTGTTGCTACTTAAACTTCACATGAAAAAACAAATGTGACATACCATATCTCTTTTAAATAAAGCAGGTAACTTTATCAGTGGAGGCAATTTTAATTATTTAATTCTTTATATTAAATGACAATATACATTGAAGAAAATCAAGGGGTGACCAAATTAGACACAAAAAATGTTGCCACGTGTTTTATTAAATTTTACTTTTCATAAGTGCCATACAAGAAGATAAATTTACTCTATTTTCCCTTTGAACTTTAAGTACATTAATTCTCCATAGACATCCTACTGTATATTGTAACTCATGACTTCTATATAGAATTTGTGATCTTATATCTTGGATTGAGTGCAGCTTATTTGGTGTAATTATTTAAGCCTCGCTTGTATTTAAGCATGTTATATTTTATATTGTTGTGGTCAATGCTTAGTTGACAAATTGCTTCACATGGTATTCTAATTCAGAGAGAAAAACAGTATTAAGCAGACCATTGACTTTAATGGAGAGAACGCTTTAGATAGAACTTAAGGTCTTACATATACTTAGTACATGTTCTGTCACAGAACCACTAACAATTATCCAGTTATCATTGACGTATTTTTCTTTTCTCTCTCAAGCCTACATACATTTATCCAAAACCATGACTTATTTAGAGGCCTTTAAAAAAAAATCTGAATCTCTCTTTATTGTGTATATGTAATTATTTTCTGACCTGAAGCACTCCTTTTTTTTTTTTTTAATTCTAAGCAGGCGTGGTTAGGACCAACTCTGAGGTCCTGCCTTCTTGCTTCACCCAGTCCAACACAGCAGAGTCATATTCACTGTTTCTGAGAGCCATTCTCTCAACCCCAGATCCAGGATTACAGCCAGTCTGTGTCACCATTAAGCAAGTTGTAGTACTCTGCTCACAAACCACATTTAAATTCTCTGTAGCTGGACCTCCTGAAAGAGTCAGGGCCCTTTTTGCTGGTGAACCAGGAAGCTGCTGTTTTAAAGAAGTCACATAGTTCTTACTGCATCTCTCTCTCTCTCTTAAAGGAGCTGTGATGCCACTGATCACTGTGAGCCCATGCAGAAGAAAAAAAAAAAACTGTGACTATGAAAAAAAGTGCACTAAAATCTGTTTATTTTGTGTCTAGAATTCCTTTCCAGACTCTCTCAGGTTTTATGTGAATTTAGCCAGCCCTAAGTTGTCAAGCCAATCTGTTGGTAGAGGCTGTTCATTCACTCCCAGCTTCTCAGACCTGAAATAACCACACAGAAATTATATTATTTGCAATACTGTTTGGCCAATAGCTTAAACATATTTCTGGCTAAGTCTTATATCTTATATTAATGCATATTTGTTATTTTATATTTTACCCTGAGGCTAGTGGTTTACCAACAGGGTTCTGGCGCATCTGTCTCCTGCGGCAGCTACATGGCCTCCCATTGACTCTGCCTAATTTCTCCCAGCATTCAGCTTAAGGTTTCTGCCTAACTCTATTCTGTCCCATAACAAGTCAAAGCAGCTTCTTTTTTCATTAACAAATAAAAGCAGAGCATGTATAGAAGGACTTCCCACACCAAGGAGGAAGGAACAAAGGAAGAAAGTAAGTAAAGGAATGTGGGAGTAAGGGTAGGGAGAGAAAGAAAGAAGGGAATTTGTAATAGCAAATGGACAAAGCTTTACCATTTAGGCTTCTTTTGGCTCTAATTTGAAAGCCTAATATGCAGTCAATGAAATTAATGATGAGGAAATTGAGAATCAATAGAATGAAATATGTTCTTTTTGCATTGTGTGTAGTCAGGCAATAGAATTCTCTAAAGCAGATGAGATCAAGTCAAATAAAGTGGTTAGATATGAAAACAGAAAGTATAGCTTTATCTTCATCCATAGGACTCACAGCTATTGCTCTATTGATCAAACAGTGGGGAAATTCATCTTTTGCTTCTAGGCATATTGATATGTTGTCTGTCTGCAAAGATCTATGTGAAGTATCTTGATCTTCTGTGAGATTTATGTTTCAGTGTGAAAACAAGCAAGGCATGGTGTATGGAATTGATCCAACACTTCCAAATATCATAGAGATCAGATAGATTAAACCAAACGAGTGTGACAAATGGAATGTAAATCTCAGATGTCTCACAAAATAAGTAGGAAATCCAGTATTAAAGTAAAACTGAAGTGAAAAATACAGCATAAAGTAAATGTGCCTCTTGCAAATAAAGTTGGAAATATAGAAAAGGAAAAAAGATATTTATTGACTAATGATTTCATGCTAGTCATAGTTTAAATATGCCCACCTACATATTATAATGATTTTAGGGACATGATAAAGGGAAATGCTGGCTTAAAACAAGCAATTAAAGGCCAATATTGCATGTATTGTTGTGTAATTTCATATTCAAAACAATGGATGAGACAGGTTTATTATTTTATTAAAAATAACTGAAAAAAGGTGACACACAAAGCCTCTGGCCTTTTAACGTTATGTTTTAGACTCTCAAAACCATTTTCCAAATCAAAAGCTGAAGCTCATAATAGATAAACAATTTCACTGTGGCATCACTGCAAAAAGAAAGGGCAGAGAATTTTATGAATCTCTGGAGCATGCTCTGCAGAGGAAAATGTCTTTTTCCTTCTTATCTTCTATTAAGAAGCTGCCCTGGGCCATTACGTTACCATGAAGAGATTTAATTTGAACATTTCAAGTGTGTGCTTAATAGAAAGAGTTTCTTTGCAAAGGAAAATAACCATTTGAAAAGAAAATTTAATTTAAATATTATCCTACAAACACTCTAATATTATTTGGCGTAGAGCACAATTCCATAAGAAGACACATCTGTATCACCCCGCAGGGTTCATTCTAGTTTGCCAAGCTGTGTTTAAAACAGCTTAAGATTCAGGAAATAGATTATACAAAAAATTCTCTAATACTGGATACTAGAAAAATCACAATTTGAAATAAGGCACCTAAAGCAAATAATCAGTAGTGTGCTTACTTATTTCAAGTGTAGTGAAAAAGGGGCAACTCTAGTGAAATTCTGCAGGAAATGTCTGTCATGAATAACTATAGAATTTATCATTTAAGTTTATTAAGGAAGATTTTAAGGGGGTATATATTAAATGACAAATAAAGAAATCTTAGTTTTATAGCACAGTTTCATATACTAGATCAGCGAGAGAGGAAAAAAAAATAGCCTAATTCAAATCCTCATAGGCTTTGCAGATGGTTGTAAACCAGAGATTGTAATGAAGCATATGTGTAAAACTGCACAGACATATTCTAGTGTAAAATTTAAAATAATGCCAATACAAATGTGGGAGGTAATATGGAAATGAGTGCTCAAGAAAGTTGGATTTTGATCTGGGATTTGAAGAATTTGTGGGAAAAGTGGATATGCAAATGGACCACAAGTACCACACAGAGCAAAAGAAATCCAAAGAGATGAAAATACAAAGACTAGTGGCTGGCCAAAGACTAGGCTTGCAGAGAAATGTAAAGGGTACTCTCCTTGTGGCAACACCACCTTTGGCACCTCACTCTTGAAAACACAAATGTTATGTTTTCTATATGTCATCTAATCGTTGACTATTACCCATAGCCATAAACCTTCTGTATTGTTCTCCTGGTACTTTATAAGACTAGGTTTATTTGGCAATGAGTGGTTTAGCATGTTAGCAGTTTGGTAATCAGCTGCTGTGTATAGTCTCATGAACGTTCAGGTCCCTCATATGAAAGAGCTTGACTACTAAAAGTACGTGTTATAAAGCAATTCATGAGCTAGAAATTCACAACATGGAGATACTCAATGATGGAAGAAGTGAGGTGCTTCAGGTGAGTATTCTCATGCAGATAAACATTAAGAAGGGCAAGAAAGTACATTTAATACTCTCACTCATTTCTAAATAATATAGTAAAACATCATTCTCCTTTTATAATATAATAGGAAATAGTTTAGAATTCCTGAAAAGAGGAAAGAACAGCAAGCATGCAGTCAGCCATTTCCATATATCATCATCAAGGCCACCACTTTTACTTTCCAGGGTCTAATTTTGTACTCTCATTCTCAAAATTGAGGAATAGTAGAGAGGATAAGGAAGGTGACAGACAAGGTGCTAGCTATTAAAGGTATACTCCAGATGACATACTATATTACACCTACTTTAAAATCATAAGCTTAGAATCACAAGCCTAATCAAACCACAATATTTGCCACAGAACTCCCCCTCCCCAGAAACACTGGCGGGAATCCTTCTAGGAAATTATCTGTGAGTTCTAAGTTGGCCACCTTAGGCTTTCCAGGACTTGTCACCTGAAAAGTGAGTTTACATCAAATGTTTGTCACATCCTGTTCTCCTCCCTGTTCCCTTCTCAGTGCCTAGGGATAAGACAACTTTTCTAGGAGCCTTTCCTGCCCTCAATGAGCATAAGAAAAGACTTCCATCCCATTGGCTATAATTCTCTAAAGAGATCTAGCATTCTGTCTGTCCCTTGTGCTGGGGCCTGAAATCTCTTAATACCTTTGGAAATGTTGCTTCCTTGTTTGTTGCTGTATGACTTTTAACAAATTTCCCAGTATCCTCTTTAACTCCCAATAATCCATCTCAATATCCTCTTAAAGTACCTGTTTTATATTTGAAACAGAGTATCTACATCAAAAAGAGAAGGCCTAGAAATCATACATGTTTGATCTGTGACATTATCATGATTTATGTAGCAAAAGAGATAAAGTGAATATATTTATAAATAACTTAATTTTATAGTCATTATGCACTTCAGCTTTAGGATTTTTTGTAACTGAATGTCTGTGTTAGGTTGAGAAAGTGTGTCAGGGAGGAGGTAACTCTTTAGATAATTTGATGAAAAGCTTAAAATGAATTGTTAGGGCATCATGACATAAGATGCTATGAAAATACACTGGCAGAAAAAGGTCTTTATGTGTTTTTTGTGTTTATAGAGAACTACCCAATAAGCACACAGAGTCTTGTGACTGGGAGAATGAGTTTACATTAATTAGTGTTCCTTGCAGGCTTCAGTTCGCCGCTAGGTAATGAAGTGCAAAATGAGACTTTTGACTGTGCCACTAAGCCGTTCAGCTGGAAGATACTGCATAAATGGTTTTCTGGGTTTTACTCTCTTGTGTCATTTCTGACAATATAGGGAGGTGATTTGAGATGACAGGTCTATAGGACCCTTATACAAACAGGAAAGCATATGCTTCTAAAGGTCTTGCAAATGACACAGATTGCTCAATTTATGTTCATGATTCTATTAAATTGAAGTTTCAGAAATGAAGTAGCCAAATTTGGTCTTAAAATGTGATCACAGGTGTAAATTGTATGATGTGTTCCAACTTTGAGCATCCCTGATTTCATTTCTTTGAACTTCTCTATCATAAATTCCCTTGTTCCTTTATGTCACAAATCTTATATTTTTGCCTATTGATTTATTGGACTATTTAAAAATTGGAACTAACAGATGGTATATTAGTTTTTGAAGCTTATATTGTTTAGATATATGTAAGATTAATGCACATAATGAAGACATTGTGATCATACTATTGAAAGCAGATGAGTTAAAATCATATTATTATAAATATAAGTACAGATTTGTTTGTTTGTTTTTAAAACAGAGCACGGGATGGCTTAGTGAATAAAGTACTTTCTATGTAAGCATGATGATGTGAGTTTGAATCCACAACATAAAAGCCAGATGTGGGTTATCTATAATACAAGCATAAAAGCATGGCAGAGGATG
>NW_004949096.1:12542005-12543054 GCF_000317375.1 Microtus ochrogaster | reverse complement strand
CTCAATTCACCTATAAAAAGGCACAGGCTAAGAGACTGGATATGAAAACAGGATCCAACATTCTTCTGTTTGCAAGAAACACATCTCAACCACAAAGACAGGCATCTACTCAGAGTAAAGGGTTGGGAAAAAGTGTTTAAAGCAAATGGTCCTAAGAAAAAAGCAGGTGTGGCCATACTAATTTCTAACAAAACTGACTTCAAAATAAAATCAATCAGAAGAGATCGAGATGGACACTTTATACTCAAAACAGGAACAATTCATCAGGATGACATCTCAATCCTGAATATCTACGCCCCTAATATAAAAGCACCTACTTATATAAAAGAAATATTACTAGAACTCAAGGCAGACATCAAGCCACACACACTAGTAGTAGGAGACTTCAACATACCTCTCTCTCCAATGGACAGGCCAATCAGACAGAAACCTAATAGAGAATTAAGAGAATTATTGGAGGTAATGAAGTAAATGGACTTAACAGACATCTATAGAACACTCCACCCAAATAGGAAAGAATATACCTTCTTTTCTACAGCTCATGGAACCTTCTCAAAAATTGACCACATACTCAGAAACAAAGGAAACCTCCACAGATACAAAAAAATTTCAGTGTCAACCTGTGTCTTATCAGATCACCACAGATTAAAGTTAGAATTCAACAACAATTCTACCCCCAGAAAGCCAACAACTCATGGAAACTGACCAGTAAACTACTGAACCACATCTGGGTCAAGGAAGAAATTAAGAAAGAAATTAAAGTCTCCCTTGAATTTAAAGAAAATAAAGAGACAACATACTCAAACCTATGGGACACGATGAAAGCGGTGCTAAGAGAAAAGTTCATAGCACTAACTGCCCACTTAAAAAAAACAGAGAAAGCATACATTGGGGACATAACAGCACACCTGAAAGATTTAGAAAAAAAAAGAAGCAGAGGCACCCAGGAGGAGTAGAAGACTGGAAATAATCAAACTGAGGTATGAAATCAACAAAATAGAAACACAGAAAACAGTCCAAAGAATCAATGAAACAAAAAGTTGGTTCTT
>NW_004949096.1:12533309-12538179 GCF_000317375.1 Microtus ochrogaster | reverse complement strand
TCAGAGATTTGTTTGTCTCTGCCTCTTGATTTCTGGGATTAAAGGCATGAGCCATCACTGACCAAGGGCATGATGGCAGTCCTGAAATCATATATGTACAAGGATCGACAGCTTGTGTGTGTGTGTGTGTGTGTGTGTGTGTGTGTGTGTTTGTGTATGTGTGTATGGGTATGCGTATGAGTGTGTGTGTGTGTGTGTGTGTGATATCACATATATGGAACAACAATTACAAGAAATAGGCCATTAATCTGAAACAAAGCAAGGGGCCTGTTTGGGGAGGATTAAAGGGGAAAAGATTTATTTTAATTTCAAAGAAAAAATAAATAATCAAGAGGTTCAGGTCAGGAAGGGAGTAGAGATGTGAGTGAGGAAGGAAAGTTGGGAAGACACAGCTAGGACTGAGGGACATTTGAGGGGTAGTATGTATAAACCCAGTGCAGTGGAAACTTCAAAAAATATATGAAGGTGAGTCCAATGAATTCTTCAAATAATAGGTAATGCAGAGTCCCTGATTGTCATCTTCTTTCACCAAATGAAGCTATCAGTACCAAGACTGGGTCTCATCTAAATAATTTGGTGGCAAAAGGGTTCCCATTGATATCCCCAAACAACCAAGGCTGTTGTCAGACAACAAATTGTTCTCCAGAAACTGAGATGGAGCTGGTGCCTATATAGAACCTTTACCCATACATTCTAATATCTTTGATATGGTAAGGTACTCTATAAGTTACCCAAAAGGAAAACATAAATGGCTTCCCAGCCTTGAAAACTTTGATCTATAATCTAGTATGAATGAAAAATATGCTAGGGCTATGGTGGCACAAAGCTTGTGTGAGTAACCCACCAGTGTTTGATGTTTCTTAAGGCCTACTCCATGAGAAGAAACCCATACCCAAAACTGCTTTGGGGGCCAAGAACCGCACATTAGATTGTCTGGGACCTAGGGTTTTCTATCGGCAATGATCCAATATCAAATAGTGATCAAATAGTGAGTCCCGAAATCATATATGTACAAGGATCAACAGCTTGTGTGTGTGTGTGTGTGTGTGTTTGTGATATCACATATATGGAACAATTGCAAAAATTGTGTATGATTCTGCAATTTTAATTATACATTATATTTCAAATGAGTTGTACATACATAATACATTAGACAAGAGTAGAAATGCATATGCACAGTACAAACAGATTCAACTTTAAATATGTGTCAATAATCAAGATCCATACCAATGCAAAGTATTCATCTCTATATCATATGTATCTTACTTTTTAAAAAAAATTGTGACCAGTAATTATTTATAATCAACCCCTTTTAAATTAAAACTTTTATAAGCAATTATTTTGGAAATGCACTTGACTCCTGTTTTTGTGGGTCTAGAATCCCTTGTTTTTTTTAAACTTTTTTTTTTATGTCTTAAATGGATCCATACCACAAACCGTAGGCACCACTTTGTTGGTGAAGAAAAGAGTTCCACAATAGTCCATAATGGAGTATAACAAAAGTTTGTTTATTGGGTATAATCTCACAGAACGTTTCTCTGTAATTTTCTGTGTGCACTGGGAACTGGAACTGAAGCCAGCAGCCAAGAGGCCAGTGTCATATTTTTGTCTGCATTTATACTAGATAAGACCACACTAAAGTTGGCTGGTATCGTAAAGGCTATTGGCTAATAGAGTTTCCACATCAGGTTGTAGTAATGTATTTAGGAACACACACACAGACACACACACATACAGACACACACACAGAGAGAGAGAGAGAGAGAGAGAGAGAGAGAGAGAGAGAGAGAGAGAGCAACAACAACAATAAAAAAAAGAGGCCATGAATTTAAAGGAGAACTTGAGGATGGTCATGAGCTGATTTGGATACAGGAAAGGGAAAAGGCAGATGATGTAACGATGTAATTACAATCTCAAAAAAGTAAAATACAACATTAATACAAAGATATAAAAATCACATTTGTAGAACATAAGCATATTTGATAGCTAAAGAATCCATCAAGATCTGCACTTTTGATTTAAATTTTCTATAAAAACTAAATAGAAGTTTCATATCTATTTATATGTTTTCTTTTTAAAGACAGAGTTTCTCTGTATCATTGGAGTCTGTCTTGGAACTAGCTCTTGTTTACCTCATTGGCCTTGAACTCACAGAGATCCACCTGCCTCTGCCTCCCAAGTGCTGGGATTAAAGGCTTGCACCACATCACCTGACTCTATTCATATATTTTATCTACTGATATATAACTTCAAAAGTAGTTTCAACATAAGCTCATAAACTAGACAAGTGACTGTGGATTTTATGTCAACTTTCTAGGTAGATGTGTTCTATATTTCAAGATGGATGGAAAACACCTACTTAATGCTACTGTTTTGATTAGTCTTCATAGCTACTACAGTGCTTTAAGAATCATCACAAGAGCCAGGCAGTGGTGGCACACGCCTTTAATCCCACCACTCGGGAAGCAGAGGCAGGTGGATCTCTGGGAGTTCGAAGCCAGCCTGGTCTACAAGAGCTAGTTCTGGGACAGGCACCAAAGCTACAGAGAAACCCTGTCTCGAAAAAACCAAAAAAAAAAAAAAGATTACTTAGGAAAAAAAAAAGAATCATCACAAGTTATGGGGGTCAATGTTTCTGGTGATATTGTGATATGAAATAAACTTAAAACTTGTTCTTATAATTTAGATTCCTTGTAGTAATAACTACATTTATTACCTCTTGTCAATAATCTGTTTCATGTAGACAGCTAAAACTCTTTTCATTCATTCTTTACTTCTATAAAATGACTTATATCGTGTTCTTTAAAATATAACATCTTGTTTTTAAAATTTATTCTTAATCAGAAAAGGATATTAGATTCCCTAGAACTGGAGTTACAGATGGTTATTAGCTGTGATGTGGGTTCTGAGAATTGATCTTGGGTCTTCTGGAAGAGAAAACAAATTTTCTCAACTTTGAAGTCTTCTGTCCAGCCCCCGTCATATTACTTTATATTTTACATACAATGCACTGTCATATATGAAGCCATATTAGCTTTAACATTAGTTAACATTTCTTTAATTCATTGGTGATTTTGAGTTATGTGTGTAATACACATGGAGGACTAAATTTGATATTGTCTGCTATCCTTTTCCAACTTGGTTTTTGAGATAGTCCCTCTCCAAGTCTGGAAACCACAGATTCATCTAGACTGGCTGTCAGCCAGCTTCTGGGATCCATATAACTTTACCATATCAGTGTTGAGGTTTAAAGACACATGCAACTGCAACCGGCTTTTAGTTGCATGCCAGGACCAGAACTCTAGGCTTCATATTTACACATCAGGTATTTTATCCACTTAATCATCTTACCAAGCCTCTGCTTTAAATTTAGTATTATTTTTAAAATTTTATATTCATGTAAGGAAACTAAAATACTTAAACATTTTTATTCATTATTCTAGTGCTTTACTCTAAAAGATGTTTTAATTGGAACATTTTTAACTAGTAACTTCTCTATATTTTTATATGATGGTATTAGCAGTGTTATTTGTTCCCCCAAACTTTTAATTAAGTTCTTATTAAAAATATATTACATAATAAAGTCATAATTACTGATATTTAACATTTCTTTTAGTCATCCTTCATCTCTGTTTTCTCTTGTTATACTAAATTATTTCTTTAGTCTAGTATATATGACATCTAATAAAACAGACTTGAAATTTCTTCCTCTTATCCAAATAGCACATGACTTTTATTATATAGTAGATGCTAAAAATAGCACAGACATTTTCAAAGGCAGAAAAGGTAAGATGAGCAAACTGTAATCTCAAATATCACATGAAAGGTTTACTTGTTCCAGTCAAGCCCCAGTTGATCATGTCCAACAGGCTCACCCATTTGGCACACAGTAGTAAAACTGCCTGTACATACAATGAACATTTACATTTAGTTTAATGTTTTTTTAACCATAAAACCAATATTTATAGGGTGGACTGAAATTGTTGCTATCTCACAGTATTTTAAATTTACTGTTTTGAAAGTTGAAGTCCTTAGTCCTGGTAAATCTGAGATTTCCTTCTAAGTTATCCATTTTACAAAGCAGCTTGACAGGAGTTTGGTTGTATCCAAATTCCTGTGTCCATTGAAACTGTTTCTCCCCTCTCATTAACCTCCAACTTTGATATTTCCAGCAATTTTAGCTAATTCTATCTTGTACTTAACTTCCAAATCCCTTGTCCTCTATTCCCACACAGAGAATCACTGTTTTCTTACCTTATCATTTGGACTTTTTGTACCTTTGAACTGGGCTTGGGATTTTCTTTCCTCTCTTACTATGCTTCCCTTCAAAACCATCCCTTATTTTGACACTCCATTCATCTTTCTTAAATGCAAATTTTCTTATGGAACATCTGCTTATATCTCTTCAGTCTTTCTCTGGAAAGAGTTGACACTGCTTTGATAGTACAAAGACCCTTCAGTGAGTTACTCTCATCATTTTATCTCATCCACTCAGAGCAATTTTAGAAGTCATGGCCACGTGCTATCATGTGTGCGTGATCCGTTCCTGACTTCATTTTTCAGCTGTCATCTACAAAGCTGACTCTGATCTTCGAAGAAATTCCCCAAAACTTGAAATCACGTTAAATGAGTTTTACATATTGTATGACTAATACAGGTCGAGTCACACTGTTCTTACACGTTGCTCTTCTGCTTCATACATGTTTCCTGATGCCAAGTATCATATATATTATTGTACATAATATAATTTAATACCTAAGAGGAAAAATTATGTTTTATTCTTTCTTTTGAATAGTTTTTTTGGAGAATATATCATACTGAATATTAAGGATTTATAATCCTCAAAGCTAACAATAAGCACAATAAAAAT
>NW_004949096.1:12511261-12532319 GCF_000317375.1 Microtus ochrogaster | reverse complement strand
GGCTTTTGGTTCCTGTCCTGGAACTAGCTCTTGTAGACCAGGCTGGCCTCGAACTCACAGAGATCCTCCTGCCTATGCCTCCCAAGTGCTGGGATTAAAGGCGTGTGCCACCACCTCCTGTCTTAAAACCATAAATAAGAGTTCTGTGTTCTAGAAGAATCACTCTGCATATTTTGTGATCAGTTATCCACTCATTCCCTCCTCAGATACTTAAATGGATGTGAATATCAGGAAGCTTGCTTCGGTGACCATAAGATTCCTAAAATCAAAAAGGCATGTAACTAGGTTTGAGTTGTAATATCAGTTTATGTTTTTTATATCAAAGGATGTGCCGTGGGAAGAATGCCACAATCTGCAATTAGTGTTTTTCAGTGAATAACAAGAACAAAAAGGAAACACAATCAGAGCAATAATAAGACACTGAAAGCAACAAGCTTGTCTTCTGAAATTATGCCTTATTATATTTTTCAAATTATGTGTAGGTGGAGGAACAAAGCTGATCCTTCTTAGCACTTCAGCCTTCTGTTGACTTAGCTCTGTTACCTCAATTCTCTTTGTAATGACTTGCATTTCTTAGAATTTTCTTTCACCAGAAAATGTTTCCTTTGTCTCCAAGAAACTATTTGTCTTTAATTAATTGACAGCACAAATAATGCTTATAGAGCAACATCTATTGTCTACCATTCAAATATGAGAAACAAGAGAAATATTAGATGACAATGAGAATAACCAAGTTTTGAAATTTAAGTAAAATTGTACTTAATGAGGTAAATTGACACCATTCTTTTCTCCATCCTGTTCTAACCCATTAGCTTTATGAAGATGATCTTATGTCCACAAGTGAATCAAAATATGGTTTTTCAAAGAAGTCTGAAGTTTAGTTAAATTTGTAAAAAGAGAAACAAAACAACCTTTGCAGAAATTAAGGATGTCCTAATTTTCTTTTATTTTGTATCAATAGGAATAAGGTCTACTTAGTGTCAGAAGTTTTGATGAAGCCAGCTGTTGTTTGTTTTCTGAGGAGGAAGAGAAAACTCTCCAAGACAAACTCTGAAGAAAATTATTTTAAAGGCAGTTGGTTGATCTAGTAGGAAAGAGCTTTGTAGTCAAAGAAAATTTTCTGGGGGGAGGGAAGTTCTCAGATGGTTTTAGAAGAACAAGAGGGGAAGAAAGAGAGGTGAAAGAAAGAGAGAGAGGGAGAGAGAGAAACAGGGAGAGAGACAGAAAGTAAACCAGATAAAAAGAATACAAGATTGTTCAATAATATGAAAGATATAAGGCAAATTTTAAAACATTCTATTTGTTGAAATGAAGGAAAAGATGTTTCTACAGATGGTTTCAAAGGAAGAACCTCTACTTTTAGTTTTAGAGGAGACTCATGAAATATCTCTCAAGATACAGCACCCCATGTGTCTTTAAAAATGCTTTCCTGTAAGCAGACCAATCTATGTCTGTAGGTATGCTAAGAGGAAAGAAAGGTAGTCTAAGGGTGCCCATCATTTAAACTTCTATAGGTGGTCATGAGCTTAACACACCTTGAGCTTTATGGAAATGACTGAAATATATGTGACAAAACTTCCTTTACAAAATAAATTGTGTGTAAAGAAAATTGTATGTTTAAACAGGTTATTTTAGTTGCTGAGCCAATACTTTCAACCTTAGATTCACTATGTCATGCTTTGGAAGGGCTAGAGTGTACAATGCAATCCAGCATCCTGCAACATTTGACCCCAATACCTGTAGTAAGGACTCAGTTTGGATTTCCTCTTTCTTGTCAAGTTGTGGCTAGACATTCATCTGCTTAAGTTAAGAAAAAATGGTGAGGCAAGGAAGTATAAAACTGGGTTAAAAATGAGAAAGTAGATTATAGTGTACCTAGTCTGTAGTAGCAGACTCAGTATAAAGAGACAGATAATACATGTGGTAAATAGACTTTCTTATGGCCAGTGGTCCCACAACCAAATTTAGATAATTTCAAAAAATATATGATTAGCTTACATGTTTTGAAAATTTGTTGGAAGCTTTTCTCATGATAGACTTAACCGTGTAGACATTTAACTTTGTTAGTTAATTTTACAAATCAAGAAAGAAATATTTCTTCTTTACCAAATTTTTATGCATTTTTAATTAAATATAAATTCTCTTCCCTTCCTCTATTCCTTTCAAGGTATCCTTCCTCCAACTCCATTTATGCCTCCTCTCTCTCTCAAATTTATATTTCCCTTTTCTTTACACACACATTGTTATACACACACATTTACATGTGTAAATACATAAATAAAACATATTTTATTTGTATTGTTTGTGTGTATACAGTTCATGGATGACTACATTTTTTTGGACATGCAATACTATATTTCTTCCCTGAGAAAGGCTAATTCTCCCCTTATTAGCAATTATTTACTGTCAGTGGTTCTTTGGGGGTTGTAGTGTTTCCATTGATAATGCCATTGTTCTGCTCTTGTAGTACAAATACCTAATAGTAATTGGAATGGCAATGCAACATATGATATTCCTAAGAAATTATTGACTAAAACTGTTCTTTTATGTTTCTTCTAGTCATAAAAGCAGGTAGTTATTTTACTACATAGAAAATGTCCCCTACATTGGAACATCTTGAGTATTTTTGTCATTCCAAGTAACGCCTTCCACACTTTAATGATTATTTATAGCCATTTCTAGGAGAGGTTGTCTCACACCAAACTTCTTGATATGTTGACTCTTACAGTCTTTCCACACCCTCTTCATGGTGTTCTCTGATCATGGGAGCTAGTGAGGTCATACTTCTTAGAAAAAAGGCTATGTTTTGCAATTTCAAGAATAATATATTTCCTACTATATTCTAAATCTTACCCTTATATCAGTATATAAATTTGGTGCCCCACCTCATTACATAAGCTTCTCTTCATAGCAATGGAGATCAACACAGAAAAGCATTCGTGGACCCAATGTGGCAATCAAAGGTTCTTGAGAAGCCCAGCTACAATGGATACATCTGTATCACGTCCACATAATACCAGGATGTCTGTTGTGAAACTGTCTCTCTTAGAAATGGCTACAATAAAAGACAGATTGTTAGTAGTCATTTCTTGGAACTGCTATATTTTTGGTTGATATTCCTAATGGTATCAGTACTTATATTTTTTCTTTTGACTAACAATTCCACAAATAAACAAGAGATTTAAGCAGCTAAGTATTTCTTTTTATTATTATTATTAATTTATATTGAGCACAACCTCATTTCTCTGTTCCCTTCCATGCCTCTCCTCTCCCCTTCAACCCTCCCCCAAGGTCCTCATCATCCCAATTTACTGAGGAGATCTTGTCTTTTTCAACTTCCCATGTAGATTAGATCTATGTAAGCTTCTCTTAGTGTACTCATTGTTGTTTAAGTTCTCTGGGATTGTAATTGTAGGCGTTTTCCTTGCTTTAGTTTAAAAGCCACTTATGGGTAAGTACATGTGATAATTGTCTTTCTGTATCTGGGTTAACCCACTCAAAATGATGTTTTCTAGCTCCATCCATTTGCCTGCAAAATTCAAGATGTCGGGTTTTCTTTTTGTTGTTGTCGTTGTTTTTATGCTGTGTAGTACTCCACTGTTTAAATTACCACATTTTCCTTATCCATTCTTCTGTTGAAGGGCATCTAGGTTGTTTCCAGGTTGTGGTTATGACAAACAATGATTCTATTAACATAGCTAAGCACATGTCCTTGTTGCACGATTGAATATCACTTGGATATATACCCAAAAGTTGTATTACTGGGTTTAAGAAAGGTTGTTTCCTAATTTTCTGAGAAACTGACACACTGATATCCAAAGGGGCTGTACCAGCTTGCATTCCCACCAGCAATATAGGAGTGTTCGTTCCCTTTACCCCATAACCTCGCCAGTATAAATTGTCATTAGTGGTTTTGATCTTGCCCATTCTTACATGTGTAAGACGGAATCTCAGAGTTGTATTGATTTGCATTTCTCTGATGACTAAGGATGTTGATCATTTCCTTAAGTGTCTTTCAGCCATTCTAGATGCCTCTGTTGAGAGTTCTCTATTTAGGTCTGTACTCCATTTTTATTGGATTATTTCTAGAGAAATATAAATATATAACCAGAGGTGAGTGGAGGAAATTCAAATGGAGGATTGTTGATTATTCTTACACTATTTTGAATTCAGGTTATAATTGTAGAGATAACTATTCCCTCTGTTATATCAATCTGTGTTCCTAACAGGTTCTAACATTTGGATATCACATCTATGGTTCAAAATTTTTCAAAAAATGTTAATTGTAGTTTTAAATTAGCAGAGGTGCTACAGAAGGCAAGTGTTGAGTTATTTTTCCCTTCATGCTGGAATCTAATGAAATCTATGAACACACACTGAGAATTTTGCAAATATATTTTTATAAAGTTTCAAGGGTTTTTGAACTTTTTGAAGTCTTTTCCTGGGCCCTCCACAGGCAACCCCTGTGGGGTAGGTAGAGCATGAATTAGATAATCAACAAGATATAATGTGTGAATACCAAGACTGTTTGCTCTAAGTTTAATATTTTTAATTAAAGCAAAGATATATTCTGCTAATGCTTTCCTCCTACTGCTATGGAAAGTATTAAAAGAATGGCTATGTGGAAGTAAGAGGGACCACAAATAGAAATTCATACAGAGACATTCCAGATGTATTATCAAATCTGATTTTAAACACACGATTGAAGTGACATGTTTTTCACATGATGTAAAGCAACTTTGTCTTCTATTAGCTAAAATTGATAGAAATAAGAATATCAATGCTTCTTTTTTCCCCTTATTTTGAAAAAAGTTTCTATACATTTCTTTAAAGTTGACAAGTCAGAATAAACATGCATTCACACAGACACATACACGCATACAGACAGACAGACAGAAAGACAGACACACACACACACACACACACACATACACAGTTTCTACCATTTTCCTCTTGAGTCAAATGACTATAGTTGCAACTGAACAGTTTTTCATGTTTACTCCATTTTTACTATGCTGAGAAACCATCTCATTCAGATCCACAAATAAATTTGACAGTTGCATCTGTGAAGTTACTTTGATTTGCTTTAAACTATGATAAGACAGTTACATGCCAACGTCACAAAATTAAATACAAAACCTTTGTGGTTTACATATATATTTGCTAGCATGTCATGAATCTTACAACAACCCACTGGGAAACTTATTTTTATGTGACATCCTTGAGCACAAGACACAAACCACCTCAGCTTCAGTATTGGCATCTGCAAAATGAGGGCAAGCACACCTCAGTGAGCTGTTGGAAAGATTATTGTGAAATGGCATATTTCTAGCTGACTAACAATGCATTGACTATTATTGTGCTTTGTGATCAACATGCAGCCAGTGCACAGAACATCTTAAATGCTGGTCTCAAAGTCAGAGAAAGTTCTATATAGAATAATCTAAAATTACCAGAGAGAATCTGAAGGCTAATCCAAGTTCAGGTCAACAACTAAAGCAGGAGATAAAGAATTCAAAGCAGGGCACTCCACATGCTCTAAGAACAACTTGTGAAAAATTTACCAGGGAGTGACAGTTAGTCCAAAAGGAGTGTTCAATGCTAAGGATGCCAATTCTTATCATGGAAGTGATTTGATGCGTCACAACAGAAACTCAGCGCAGAATAAGTACCTCCAGACAACACAAATAGCATTTAGCCAAGTAACTGCTTAAAGACTGTACACAATAACAGTTTTGCAATATTTGAGCACTGTTTCTATATATGTCTTATGTGAATTACTAATTTCATTTTAACTGCATCATTATCTTCGAGGGATCAATCTTGCTGATTAATCATCAGTACTAGGTGAGTGACAGAATGGAAAAGTGCTATACAACATGTCCTCAAAGATTAGATGTCTGGAAGAGAAAAAAGGGATTAATATCCTGGAACATACACAGCCTGAAAACATTTGAAGCTTTTTTTTAAAATTTAGAACTGGCAACATTATAAATCCAAAAGTTTTATTTATAAAGTTTCTTTTTTATTGATTTTATTGAGATATATATTTTTTTCTGTTCCCCTCTCTTCCTCTCCCCTCCCTTTCAACCCTCTCCCATGATTCACATGGGCTAATTAGAGATTGTGCACAAAATAACACCTAAGTAAAAATATTGTATGTAAACAAACAAGATGTTCTGTTATAAGAATGAACAACAACATTGCTAGATACATGTGAGTATAAATTGTAGAAAATGGTACTTAGTTCATTGTATTATTAATTCAAGAATGCAGTAACTATATTGTTGTGAGTTTTACAGACTGAATGACCTAGGACAGAACCAGACATGACTGGAGGAAAGAAAGTGTCAATGTAATGATGCTTAATGTAACTCTGACACACAGAGAATGATGCCTAGCCCAATTGTCATCAGAGTGGTTTCATCCAGCAACAGATGGAAACAGATGTAGACCCAAAACCAAACATTAGGTGGAGTTCAGGGAATCCTGAAGAAAAACAGAAAGGATTGTAGAAGCCAGAGGGGTAAAGGATACCACAAGAAAATTCACAGAATCAACTAACCTGGGCTCACAGGGGACTCACAGAGACTGAACTGACAACCAGGAACTGACCTAGGCCCTCTGCATATATGCTGCAGTTGGGTAGCTTGCTCTTCTTGTGGGACTCCTAACAGTAGGAACATGGGTCATCTCTTAACACATTTACTTGCTTTTGAAGCCCTACTCTTAATACTGGCATGTCTTGCCCAGACTTATTACAGGGGAGGCACTTAGTCTTAACGCAACTGGATATATGTCTTAGTTAGGATTTCTATTGCTATGACAAAACAAAATGACCAAAAAGCAACTTGGGGAGGAAAGGATTTATTTGACTTATACTTCAGCATTTCTGTTCATCACTGATCCAAGACAGAATGGGAAGTCAAATAGAGCAGGATCCAGGAAGGAGGATCTGATGCAGAGATCATGGAGGGGTGCTCCTTCCTGGCTTGCTTTCCATGGCTTGTTCAGTACACCCTCTTTAAGAAGCCAGTTATAAGCCCAGAGATGGTGCCACCCATAATGGGCTCAGCTCTCCCCTATTTATCACTAACTAAGAAATTGCCTTACAGCTGGATCTCAGGGAGACATTTCTTTAGCTGATACTCTTTGCCCTGCTGACTGTAGCTTGTGTCAAGTTAACACACAAAACAAACCAGTACAATATGCCATGTTTTGGTGATACTCATTGGAGACCTGCTATTTTATAAATAGAAACAGAGGAAGAGTGTACTAGATAGTAGAAACAGAAGGGGGCTATAGGGAAACTGGGAAGAGAGGAGGGACAGAAAACTGTGACATGGATATAAAACAAATAAATTAATGAAAACAACAACAATGAAGAAAAACAGACAAAAAATTCAGTCTGAAAATGAATTTTCAGCAGAGAGTTACACTCAAGATTGGGTTATAGCTCAGAAACCTAACATTGACTTACCATGCTCTTTAAGAGAAAAACAAACACTTCTGATGACAATAACGTCTCATATATTAAAGCTACTCTGTTAAAATCTTATATTTTCCCTAATAAAGAAATTCTTGTTATTTTCTAAGTCAATCAACTATTTTCATTATCTGCTTCATCATTCTAAAGACAAAAGTACTGGATTTAGTCATTGCGAAAGAAATTTACAGAAAAGAATAACTCAGTCAACCTATGAACTTTTCCTACAACTGTACTAGCTTTATACATTGTATCTGAGCATATGAGATTTTTGTTTTCCAATTATATATATATATAATTATATATTATATATATATTGTAATTCCAATTATATATATATGGTATATGAGTGTTTGTTCACATGTGTGCATGGGCATGCATGCATGTAGGGTGAAGCCCACAGTTGATGTGGAGAATAATCTCCATTGCTTTCCAAAAACATTACTTACTGAAGCAAAGAGCAAAGTCTCTCAATGAAGCACAGACTTCACCCATAGGGTTAGTCTTTCTCTGGGATCCCCTGTGACTGTCACCTGAGATGTGAATTATAGGTGAATCATCAAAACCAGCTGGTGTTGAGGATGGAATAGTGAGAAGCGAAAATTTAGTCTATCCTCTAAGCCTACAATAAGAATAAAGCTTAATATAGCGGACAAGGAGGACTACTGAGAACTCAAGAACAATGGCAATGGGTTTTTGATCCTACTGCACGTACTGGCTTTGTGGGAGCCTAGGCAGTTTGGATGCTCACCTTACTAGACCTGGATGGAGGTGGGTGGTCCTTGGACTTCCCACTAGCAAGGGAACCCTGATTGCTCTTTGAGCTGATGAGGGAGGGGGATTTGATCGGGGGAGGGGGAGGGAACTGGGAGGCGGTGGCGGGGAGGAGGCAGAAATCTTTAATAAATAAATAAATAAAAAAGAATAAAACTTAAATCTGAAATAAACATTTTTATGATAAATTAAATGTTCTATACTAGCCACCAATAATTTTTAACAGCATAGATCTTCCATAAGAAAAAAATCATTTGATCTTTGACAGTATGTCTTTTAGAATAGTTATTCCAACTTTGCCTGGCAATCTTATCATGAAGCCCTGCAACCAGAGCTAGTTGATTATCTGAGATAGTGATCTCATTTCATTGTATAACCCTCTAAGTTTCTTTAGGAAGCTCACTCATGTTCTTACTTAATTTAAAATCAGTTTCCATTTCTAGGACAAAATTAACTATGTTTCTTAAAAAGTCATTGAAACTAAATTTAAAGTTTCTGTTTCATGAAGGACAAATGCTGGTGTGGAAAAAGTTGTCTAAAACTATATAAGTGCAACACAATATATACTTAAAATATGAATGTCTACATATTTCAAAATCCTGGAACTAAAAGGGAATTCTTTAGGATGGTCAGAGTGTCATTGATTGAATGCCACTGTATCTGGAATCTCTATGTGCAGCATGGTCTGTTATGTTTTATTTCTTTTGTATTTACAAGTGTTCTCCTCTCTCAATGAGCAGGCCATCTGAGGATACTGCTCTTAGAGCTTTGCTTGTTGTATTTAGAACTTTAGGTACATTTAGACTAGAAGAATTTATTTACTTCCTGCCCATCTGTGGCCCATTATTTATGTGACCTTAAGTGATGCACATTACCTCTCACAGAAGAATTTAGCTGTCATTCTGTGATATGTAATATTGATTGTCAACTTAATGTGAGCTCAAATGTGTTCATGTCTTTAAATCTTCCAGAAAGATTTAACTGAGGTGGGAGCACTCAGCCCTGAATGCAGGTTGCATCATTTCTTTGACTTGGATCCTGAACTGAAAGAGCAAGAGCAAATGTGAGTTATACCCTAACATCACCATTTATCTCCCTCTGCTCCACAGTGACATTCGCAATGTGATCAGAAGCTAAAGACCCTGCCTTCTCCATTATGAGTCTCAATCAGTGAGCCAGAATTAACCATTCCTCCCTCGCTCCCTCCTGTCCTCCTTCCTTCTTCCTTCCTTCCTGGACTTTTGCCAGACCTTTAGTCACAGTAATGAGAAAATGAAGGAAACATAATTCAACAATACCACTATCAATTTATTTATTTTACCAGGTACACCCAGCAAGAAATTGAACAAAAACTAATTCTCACAGATACTCACTGTTGTAAACACCACTTTTGAGATAATTGGCAAGATGTATATTCAAATAATTTTCAGGAGCACTGACTAGCATGAAATCAATATTGTTGCTGACTGTGGGAAAGACTGATTATTCAGGAGGTGATCCTATCTAATAGACTTAAAAATAAACTAACAAAAACTAATGGCAATCAATTTAATCGTTCGGTGTGCTGTAACTGGATGCTGGTTTTCCCCAGGGAACAGTTGAAAATTATATTATGCATGTTTAATTTTGTGTTTTGTGTGGACTCTATGAATCAATGGGATTCAGTTGTTGGAAAATACTCTGCAAACAATGCAGAAATCAAGGAGTAAGTAAAAAAAATTCCATTACCTAGGTGTCCCTGACTGGATAAGCTGAGGGGCGCTAGGTGTTTTCTTCTGCAAAACGAGAAACTTACAAATGTTTCCTGGGTATTCTCTGTGTTAGACCGTTCCAGAGCATCTTTCTATGAAAGAAGAAGGAACTATTATTATGCTTTTCAATTTGCTTATGCCTCACAATTGTTTCAAAAATACTTGTGAATGATACAGGGAAAACTTGGAATCTTTACACATCATTAAAAACCTGGCCCATTTTGTTATTTCAAATGGAATTTGTGTATATTTTTTTTTCAGTTCCACATGTTTTGATGGCTAAGATGTTCCTTTTATGCAATAAATAGGAAATTTTGGAAAACTCAAAGGAACTGACGTTAAGATAAGGCCCAACTCTCCAGGTATTAAGAGGTAAAAATGCAAACTGCATCTAATGTACTCTTTCTGTAATGTGCGGAAATAAATTTAGAATCCCAAGTGCAGTCTAGGCAAATAATCAGGCAGTGCAAATCAGAGAATATATCCAGTTTCCTGATGTGCGAAGTGTAGCTCACAAAGGTACATGCTCAGTAAGGGTGCTGTAGTTTCTTTTATTTGAACTGTTGAGACTGTAAGGCCCCAGGAGGGTCCAAGAACCAAGCTCTTTCTCAACTGCTATTGCCCTCCTGTCAGCATCCACAATTCTAGTCATGAAAATCAGGATTCCTGGTCCTGAGGCAGGTGTGTGCTCACCACAGCAAACCATAAAATCCTAGATATAGTACTCTAGTTTACTTAGATTTCCATGTAAGAGCTTCACATAAAGACATTCTCTGATGTAACTTGTCTGACAGTGGATCAATAGACATTCATTCTAGATAGAGTCCCGCCCTATATTTGCAGAGAAGACAAAATGAATATGAAAATACAAAACTTCATGACTACTGTCTCTGTAGGTCAGTAAGTGTCACATCTGTTGTGCAGTCCTATTTCTATACTGCTGTTTGTCCATGATCAAACCTAAGCAGAATCATAGATATCTTTCCACCTGGATTCTCCATTTCTCACTGTTTAACTCTCCTGATTTAGGCTATGATGAAATTATATCAAGTTTGTCTAGTTTCCATGGTTCAACTGTTTCTGACAGTTTAGTTTCAGACCAAACCAAAAAATTGAAGAAAAAATTCTTCCCTGTAAACCTGTAAATGCTATAATCTCTCTCTCTGTCTCTCTGTCTCTCTGTCTCTCTCTCTCTCTCTCTCTGTGTCTCTCTCTCTGTCTGTCTGTCTCTCTCTCCCTCCCTCCCTCCCTCCCCATCTCCATTTTCCTCTCATTTTATTTTCTAAGCAATAACTAAAAAGTAAAAGGGGAGAATATAAGATATGAGTAGGTGAAGAAATACCTACTTTCAGTAAAGAAGCCTAGATAACTGAAGAAATGTATGAAAAATGAAGAAATGGGATTTCTGCTGACCAAATGGGAAGACATAACAATTGGATTATAGGTGAGCCTAAATAGAATTTCCACTGTCCGTTTAAATTACAGTAGCAGAAATTTTCTAAGTCTTTTAGAAAATCTATTTATAAGCACAATTATTTTAGACAAAGAATATATAAACAGAATGATGAATTTATCTCTTATCTTATTACTTTGCTTATCAAACCATTGTTTGGGTCTTAGGTTGTATATAGTGGATTGGGTGAATTCACCTAGAGATGTATGTGAAATTTTACAGAACAGTAAGTTGAACAGTCTGTGTACTGTAGTAGAGAAGAAATATAGAGATGATATATGGGTATTTATAAAGAAAAAAACTCTACAGCAATGATGGAGGAAGGTCATTGGTTAAGTAATAAAGAAACTGCTTGGCCCCATAGGTTAAAACATATTTGGGAGGAGTAAACAGAACAGAACACTGGGAGGAAGAGGAAGTGAGCTCAGAGATGCCATGCTCCCCTCTATCTGAGGCACACGTGATGAAGCTCAGACCCAGGATGGACGTAGGCTAGAATCTCCCTGGTAAGCCACCTCGTGGGCTACATAGATTATAAGAAATGGGCTAGTCCAGGTGCGAGAGTTAGCCGAGAAGAGGCTAGATAGAAATATGCCTAGCAGTGTTTAAAAGAATAAAGTTTGTGTGTTGTTATTTCAGAGCATAAGCTAGCCAGGCGGCCGGGGTGCTGGGGACGCAGCCCCGCCATTCCTATTACAACACAGCAAAACGGATACGAGTGTGTCAATTTTTTCAAAATATTTCTAGGAATTCGAACATGTAATTACAGTGTTAATTTATTATCTTAATATAGTTGAATACCAAACTGAGGTGGATATTGAAACCACATCAGCATGTGGAAACCAGAGAAATTTATCAGGATATTGGTTGTCTTTCTCTATTGCATTTTGCTTTCTGGCTAGGTTGTCAACACCAGCTTTCTCTATCTTCTTTTATGTTTTCCAGACTTCTTTTCCATCTCTTCTGCTTTCTCTCCTGACCTTTACTCTCATCCCTCCCTTCTTTTCTTTTTCCTTCCTTCCTTCCTTCTTTCTTTCTTTCTTTCTTTCTTTCTTTCTTTCTTTCTCTCTTTCTTTCTCTCTTTCCAATTGTTTTTCCTCCTTCATTATTTCACATAAATATTTGTTGCCCACACCCTTTATACTCCCTGTTAATTGCATAAAATACCTTACTTAAGAAGACAACAAGTTCCACTCTAGGTGTGATGCTTAAAAAAAGCTGAAAATGTAAGTCAATAAACAAACCTACAGTTAACTGAATAAAATGATTTCAAACATTGATAAGTTTTATATGAAAATAAACCCACAATGTGTCAAATTAGAAGTAAGCCTTAAAAACAAAGGAACCTCTGAAGTAAAATAATTTATTGAGCTATTATATTAGATAACTATAAGAACCAAACCTGAGCCAGTGCTGTTCTACTACCAGGCATAAGTCAACTGGAAAACAACCATCATTTCAAGCTCTAAGGATATCTTTACTGAAGAAGAAAGACACTCTTTAACTCTTTATATTAAACCTACATTGGCGATAGAAAAGAAGTGATGTTTAATAGCAAGGACAGTTCAGAAAATATGTGATAAGGTGCTGAAGAAAAGATGTACTGTAGATTCTAAATTACATTGTTTAGACAGAACATTTGACTGACTTATGTCAGGATATGATGAAAATTAATTCATAATCTCATCATAGTCTTTCTGTTGAGTTTATTTAGCAGCTATAAACATCTCTGATATACATCTGTCAATGCTTATCCACTTCCTACTTGATCTCAAACTTTTCTTTTGTCATTACGTTGCCACTTCTTGAGTTATCGCCTTTGATTTTAGTGACTAAATATATTTAATTTTTTATCACATGATGCTCTTTATGTGCACATGGTCTTATGTTTGTAATGTACATATGCAACTATGTGTGACTATACTACATCTGGGTATACACTGCTTGAACTAACAATTTCATATCACAGAAATGTAAAGTCAAGGATTCTTCTCCCTAACCTTATTAGTGTATGCATAGAATTAATCACTATTTAAACTTTATATTTATAATTCAATTATGCATTCAAATATGTAATGTAAATTTAAACACATATATTTTTAATTTAATTTTTATTGTGTTAGTATTATAAAATTGATATTATACTAAAGTTGCCTTTTTGGGTATTTTTATCAATGTTATATCAATAAATTTATGCAAAATATTGAATATATCCAGGAATTTTCATTGATATGCAGTGCTTTAAGGTGTACGTATTCCATATTTTATTTATACAGTATGCTACTGGATGTCATCTGGGATGTTTACAGATGCCATAGTAAATAATCGTATACAGTTAGGGATGAATTGTAGGCAAATAAGCTTTTATCCACTTTTATGTGTTCAACTCTGCTTAAATAAAATGTTAATACATAAATTAACAGTGAAAAAAGACACACATATTTATTAATGTGCTCAATAGTCACAAAAATAGGGGACTCATGAAACCATAGTGGTTGAAGCTTTAATATCCTCTTCACAAGGACAGAGCAAACATGGTGGGGCTGGCCATATTAGCTGTGGTAGTAAAATTTTTCTCTCAAAAGCATGGACTCAAAAATAGAAAGGTACCTAGGAAATAAGGTGGGCATGTGTGAGGAGTAAAGGAATAAGAAGTTTGACAAAGACATAAATTGTAGTTCTGTGAGTTGACTCAGCAGTTAAATGTTGGATTTGTTGCTCAGTACCCACATAGTATGGGAGAGAAACCGACTCCACAAGACAAATTTTCATCTGACTTCATAAGCTCTCTAAAGGCCAGGATCTAGGTTTTCTGATGACAGCGCATGTGTGCACACACAAAAGAAGAGAGAGAGAGAGAGAGAGAGAGAGAGAGAGAGAGAGAGAGAGAGAGAAGCAGAAGAATAAGAAGTGGAAAGCGGAAGCAGAGAAGGAGGGGGAGAGAGTAATTTAAATGTAACGATTCTTAATGATTCTTTTAAAAAATAAAATAAGTAATCTCAGATGAAAGCACTCTAGTAATATCCCCTAAAGACTAACAGGAGTATTTAGTAGTGTGCCTAGGTAAAGAAATTTGAGTCTTCTTTTTCAATTCTTCCCCTGTCCCAGGTCAAATGTTAGAGGAAGTGATAGAACAATTGCATTTCCTTATAAGAATTTTCTTAAGTCATCTTTAATCCCAGCACTCAGGAATCAGAGACAGGAGTATCTCTGTGAGTTCAAGGCCAGCCTTGTGTACACAGTGAGTTGCAGGACAGCCAAGGATACACAAAGAAACCCTGTTTCAAAAATCAAAAAAAAAGGGGGAAAAAGAAAATCCTTCAGTTAAATAAATTGACATTTAACTTTTGTCATTTTTTATCTAGAGGTTGAAAGACTAAGAGAGGTTAAAGAAGTTTTGACACTCAGTCACCTTCTGCTGCATTAGAGTATTTTTAATTCAGTGTACCCGATGTTATATTTTTACTCTCTGATTGTCAGTAGAGCAAATGAACACTAAAACTGTCTTGAGTTTATTAAGTATCTTACTACAAATTTCAGACATTTGTACTCACTTTATAGAGCGCTGACTTCCTTTTCACATTGATTATAAGAGTTATACTTCCTTTGGCAAAATATAAGTTTCTAAGCCCTTTGGATGTTATTTAATACCAGATATTGCTAATGATATTCATTGTATTTAAAAATATATATTTGCAATTCATATTCAATTTTTTTGTTATTATTATATTTTACTTCCCTTAATATTTTGTCATTTTTTTTCTTTCAGACACTTGCTTATGTTTCTTGCCCATTTATTCATTCATAAATATTTTTGGCTTAATTTTTATTGCAAATTTAGTTAAGACTAGATATTTGTAATTTCCCTGCAAGGACTTTACTACCTGTAGATCAAAAGTATTTTTTTTTTTTATTTTCAACTAAACTAGAATCATAGCTCTTTAACTTATCCCTTTCCTTCTTTCGTCCTTTCATAGCTGTCCTCCCTTCTGTCCATTCTAGGCCCTTACACTCAAGTTGATGGCCTGTCAGGGCTGAACAGTGTTCATTGGACAGCTCAGAAGAGGACACATCCTTGGGAAAAGTTAATTCTTTGTGTACCAGAACTTGTTACATGCCTATAGTTCATTGTCTAAGGGTAGGACCCTGTGAATATTCACTCATTTTGGGTTAACAATATCATTGATATTGCCATTATTCCAGTCTTTTTTTTTTTGTAGAGCCTTTTTCTAGAGAAGGCTATTTTTCAGTCAACTTTTTCATATTCTGTTTCTTATAAAATTTCAGTCCCTGCCTTCCATGTTTCTAGAGTCATCACTGCAAGAACTGTGATGTAGTAATTCAATCTTGGCAGAAATTTCTGCAATCCTTTGACCTCGGCATTGTGTCCAGTTGTGGTTTTCTGTGAAGGTCGCCACCTACTGTAAAGAAAGAATTCTTTGATGAGAATTAGTCTAACAATAAGATTTATGATACAGCAAGCAGTTATTCTGTTCTATGAAAGATACATTTTTTTTAATCTAGCTTGTCTTTCTAGCTGGGGAAGCTGGATAGGTTTCCAGTGCCAGGCAACATTTTCCTTCTGCTGAGTAGCCCTTAAGTACAATTATACAGAAGTTTACTATTATTTACATACTTCTGGGTACCTTGATATTCCAGTCACTGTTCTCTCCTACCCTCTGCAACACCTATGAATTGTGGCATTAGAATTATGAAAGAAAATAAACCCTACGAGATCTCAACACTATAAAAAGAAATATCAAGTAAGGAAAACATGAGATGGGACATGTGGCCTTCCTTAGAGAAGAGAAAATCCATTGTTTGTCCATTACAAAGATGTCAGCCCTGAAAACACACATAGGGGTAGGATTACATAGATTTAATAGGTTATATTCAGAATATATGTATATATACAATCATTTTTGTAATTAAATTATAGTGTCAAAGATAAAAAGTATATATATTTATACATTAGATTATATCTCAACTAAAACTGTACAAAGTCTATACACTTTCTTATCTAAACAGTATAATATAAAATTTAAAGAACATTTATAATTTTTATTAAAATTTATACAGAACTCATTTATTGTATATAGGGAGATGCACTGAATTATGTACAAATACTATGCTACTTTATGTAAATAAGTTTGGGAGCACATGGATTTATTGAACAAAATCCTTTGTGGATCCTATTTCTACTCCTAGTTTATAAATTCTCTGTTTCATGTGTGCCTTAACAGTTCATTTATTGGGTGTACACAGGCTAGGCACTCTATCAGTGAGCTGTATTTTATACCATCTTATAGCCTTTGGGAAAAAAAAACAAATTTCATTTAAAATGAGTCTAAACCTTTAGATATTGTCTTAACTCTTAACAAAGGAGCTACTTTTTGAGGAAGATGGAGATGACTAGACAAAGATACAATTGTTCAGAATTCAGAGAATAGGTTCAGTGGATTCTCTACACTGAAGACTCAGGCAATATCACGGAAAAGAAAGTAGACAGGTTATAAGAGACAAGGGCCAAAAAATGTGCTGTGAGATTGGGTCTTGTATATACAAGAGGGAAAGCAAATCCATGAACTCTGAAGTACATGGTCAACTATAGAAGACCTGAAAAGAGGCAGCAACAATTGGCTGGTAAAGGTGGATGGGAAAAAGGTCAAAAAGCCTCAACTCTAGAAGAAGACTTATAGAATATTAATAATTATTGTAAGAGGAAGAAACTGTCTGGTTCAAGGATTATGCCCCAGATAGGTGATTAAATCCCAAGAGGTCAGGCCTAAACATGTATATGAGAAACACTGGGTGCTGGAGAGATGGCTCAGTGGTTAATAGTACTGCCTGATCATCTAAAGGTCCTGAGTTCAATTCCCAGCAACCACATGGTGGCTCACAACCATCTATAGTGAGATCTGGTGCCCTCTTCTGGTCTGCCATGCATGTAGGCAGAATACTGTATATACAATAAATAAATAAATAAATCTTTAAAAAGAGAGAAAGAGAAACAGTGAATGAACACTATGGATTGAATTTATAAATTATTTTTAACAATAATAATTAAATAATAAGAAGCAATGAATTTGAGAAGGAGATGGCACAAATAGGAAGAATTGGAGAAAGAAGAGTTGGGGAGAAAATGATGTAAACAAAGTACATATGGAGTTCTCAAATAAATGAATACATACATATACTAAAAATAAAGCTGCAAATGGTTGCTGTTTTCATATAACAGTTTTACCCTGCATTGTTTATAAACAATTACTTATCCTGAGTCCCAAACAGAGTCTTTTTATATCTGAAGTTCATATGTTCACATGTCATTGTTTAACTCATCAAGTTTTTGTATTTTGCAGTACTTTCTCTGTCAATTCTTAGATTTTTCTGAGCTATTATAAGTTCAGTAATATTGAAGAAATGTATAATTTTATTTGATTGAGTTGATGATGTATAGTAAATGAAATATTAACTTGCAAATATGTCTGGAACCTTCTCCTTGTGTTTTATAAATATGTTAGCTAATGCATAAAAGTAAAATTTGCAAATTTGGTTAAGGGTCTAGGGATGAGAGGTTTGCTTGTGTATTCTGGGTGAGTGGTTGTGAATACTATGGTTATCAGAAAGAAGAAAGCAAACTCAAGTCAGTAAAAGGAAGTTCAACTAAGTCATAAGCTTAACAGATTTGCTGTGGGACAATGGTTTTACCCTGTAAAGATTCATTTCTTGTACTTGTTTTATAAAATGCTGATTGGCCAGTAGCCAGGCAAGAACTTTAGGCAGGCGACCAGGCAGGAAGTAAAGGTGGGGCATGTAGAACAGAATAATTCTGGGAAGAGGAAAGACTCAGTCTGTTGTCGTCACTGAAACACAGAGGAAGCAAGAATGCCTCACTGATGTAAGGTACCAAGCCACATGGATAACACAAACAAGAATTATGGGCTAATATAAGTAATAAGAGTTACAAGAAGCCTGAGCTAATAGTTCAACCAGTTTATAATTAATGTTGACTTCTGTGTGTTTCTTTGGGACTGAATGACTGTGGGATCGGATAGGGCAGAAACTTCAGGCAACACTGGTTGACAAATATCTGCAAGATAAGGCATAAAGCTGTCCCATACTAACTGAAAACAATAGCATACACTTAAGTCCCAGTGCTTAAGGGGCAGAGACAGGCATATCCTTTTAAGTTTCGGGCATCCCTCTCCACAGAGTGAGTTCCAGGAGAGCCAGGGCTACACAGAGAAACCCTGTCTCAAAAAAAGAAAAAAAAAGAAAAGAAAGAAATATATTCTAAGTGAGAAACCAGAAAAAAATTAAATAGCATTTTAATTCTAGTCCTAATAGACTCATTTCAGACACCTACATCAATGACAGTAAGATTACAAAGCTAATTCATGTAACTTTGAACCATTACATTTTTAATGCTACAGAGAAAATTGAAAAGCAATGCAGGTCATTGCAACGTTTTGTAATGGGAAATGATATTATTTTACTTACGTTTTAACAATAGTAATTCTTGAGAGATATGGAGGCAATAATTTGGTGATTGTTGTAATAACAGAAAAGGTAGTGTTCAGGGTAAATATGGAAACCCAACATTTGAGTGCATGACAGAAACATGTATGTATCTTTAAACTCCTGCCTCCATTCCTTCAAAAGAAAATAAACCTCTGTTCTTCAGATGAAGTAATACGGTCTCATTGTACAGAGGTGTTCTCTACACCCAGAAAAAGTAACGGGAGGCAGAAGGAAAATAAAGGATATGTCTTGATAAATACTCTTCAGGATTTTTTTTTGTCCTTAGAGTCTAAATCTTTTATTATCTCCATAATTTTCAATACTTCATCAAAATATACAGGAGTACACAGTGTTCCTGTTAGGGTCTTTATTTCTGAAGCATCTCATACCAAGAAAAGTTACACAAACTAAATTGAATTTTTTGATTTCATTAATATGCCTTTGAATGGATTTCTCAGTCATCAAGTTTGCTATAGATAATAAAAAATAAGGATTTTCTTTTTCCTCCACACAGTACCACAGGGATTATAGTTTTGATGGGGTCACAAACTGGTAGAGGTAGTCAGTGACTATATGGTAAATATCTTGAAAGCTTTTGTGGCCCTGGAGAAGTAGGACATACATTTTAACAGAAATAGAAATGAAAACCCAACACCATTAACAATCAACACCATTGAGGGAATGATGATACAAATAACAGGTAATCTGAGAAAGTTCAAGTGCTCATTATACTAGAATCTCTCTGTTTCTCTGTCTCGATGTCTCTGCCTTTTTGCCTCTCTGTGTCTCTGTTTCTCTGTCTCTCCAGTAATGTTTATACTTTTAGTCATCTAGCTCTTCTTCAACCAATGTATTAAAAAGTAAGATCACTACTTAACCTATATACTGAAAAATATATGCCAATTAGTCTTTTTAATTTCTTTTTTAAAAATGTGTGTCCTTTGGGATATCTTTGGTGGCTGAAAGAAAGTGGAAAATCCCACGATAATGGAGTTAAAGGTTGTTAAAAAATAAAACCTCCCATTAGTGGTGTTAAAAACTGAATTTCAATTGTGTAGAAGGGAAGCTAGCACTTTTAACCTCAGAGCCATCTTTCCACACCTGGCAATGAGTCTCTTAAAATGTATTCCTAAAAGCCTTATACCCTAGCCTTAAGTGGGCAATAGTTTGTGTAGCCTGAGGAAGCAAACCACTATTTTAGTATGTGGATGGTAGTAGAATAATTAAGTGGCCCAATTCAAATCCTTTCCTCTCCTCTGATGTTGAAATTTGAATGCATGATCCAATTCTCTGTGTTCACAACAATATTCTGTTGTTCATGCAATAAAATCTGATGTTTGCTATTTGTAGGAAAGAAGCGAGCTGTGGTTCTATCATTGGCTGGGAGCACATCACCTAGAATGAAGTATACCCATTCTTCCATCATAAAGATGAAAAATGCATGTTGAACTGCAATAAAACAATGAGAGTTATTTTCTAAGTGAAAGAACTAAACTAATTTATGTTTTAAAGAAAAAGTGATCTGTTTTCAAAAGTAGTTTTGAATAAGAAAAAAAGAAGTATGTGAAGGAAACTCATAACTAGATAGTTGACAGGTAAACTTTATAGTTTTGTGACGCCATAGCTGAAAACAAAGAGTGAATAAGAACCTAAAGAATAATCATGAGATTTCTTTCTGCAGTGTGGTCAATGGATACTTGATGAAAGTGAAGCTCAAATATCAATTGGGTCAATTTCTCCTTCAAAAACTGTATGTAATATATCATCATCTCTCTGTGTCTGTGTCTATCTCTGCCTCCCTTCATCTCTCTCTCTTTATATCTCTCTCTGTCTCTCTCTCTCTATATATATATATACATATATGTAGATAGATAGATATAGATAGATAGGTTGATATATAGATAATAAAATTTAGCTCAAAACTAATAAAATGCTGGGCAGTGGTAGTGCACGCCTTTAATCCCAGCACTCGGGAGGCAGAGGCAGGAGGATCTTTGTGAGTTCAAGGCCAGCCTGGTCTACAAGAGCTAGTTCCAGGACAGGAACCAAAAAGCTACAGAGAAACCCAGTCTC
>NW_004949096.1:12498080-12511161 GCF_000317375.1 Microtus ochrogaster | reverse complement strand
AGGCAGGAGGATCTTTGTGAGTTCAAGGCCAGCCTGGTCTACAAGAGCTAGTTCCAGGACAGGAACCAAAAAGCTACAGAGAAACCCAGTCTCGAAAATCAAAAAAAAAAAAAAAACTAATAAAATGTTTTTATGTTGAAGATGTAATTTAATTCAGTCTGCCAAACTCTTCATATAGAGGCTATCAGAGCAATAAAGAAATCAAGAATTTAAAAACTAATATTTACTTGCTATAATGTTCCAAAACCATTAACTTTGCAGATCTAATTTCTGGAACAATAATGCAGGTTTCAGGATTGTAATATAACTAACTCTTAGGAGTTTCAAATGTGTCCAACTGATCAATTTTAGACTCTTCTACTGAGTCACCAAGGAACCCTGGCTCCTTACTGTAGGTGACTCAGAGGCCTACCGTGCTTGCGCTGGCTCACTATGGACATCAGTGTTTTGATGGGCTGATGGGCATCAGTACTGACACTGTCTTCAGACAATTTCTGCCCAGAGAGAGAACCAAAAAAATCAAAGTAAGAATTTTAAAGTTGAATGTCTCATTCCCTGAGTTTACTTTAATAGTCCTAGTAACTTTATTTCAGAAATAATAGAAAAAATGTTGGTGGCCAAAAAGCTCTTTCTGTATTAACTACTCCCATATAAGGGAATATAACAGTATGATTTATCTTTTATTCACGCAGTCAAGTATGTGAGTATGTGGCCTTTCTGATAATACTTGAACCAATGAGATCATAAAAAAGGAATACAATTTTGTATAAGATAGAACCTTGTGGGAAAAATAAATAAACAAAAAGGAAAATTTAAAATAATATATACACATCTCTCCCAAGGGTGCTATAGAAAGACAGCTGTGGTGTGTTTCCTCTCACTGAAGACATTTAGGACTACTTTCTTTAATAAGTGTATCTGTGTGAAATTGAGCTAGCCAAACAGCAGCTTAAAAGGGAAGCATGCCTGCCAGATCTTAGGAGTGTAGGAAGCCTGTTCTTTCCCCATGGGGATATCTAGCAGGTTTTAGCAATTAAGACATATAATGACTTTTCTTGATAAGACATCAGCCAAAAGCCAAATCAGCAAGCATGTTTTATTTTCCCAGAATTTGTTAAGTTTTCTTAAACTGCAGAACAGATATTCATTATTGCTACAACCTATGACAGTGAGATTATACCTCTACTGCCTCTATTACTCATGAAAGCGTGAAACTTCCAAAGCCACCTGTGGGGAGGGAAAATATGGTGACATGCTGGGTCAGCCAAATTCTGACCATGGTCTTGTTTTCCACCTCTGAGTCAAGGGGCATTCAAAACAGAACAGGTCAGCTAAGAGATTCTGCAAAGCTTTCCTGCTTAGGAAGTGATTAAGCTCATCTTACTGACATGTGCATGTGCTGTGCCTGTCTGCCTTGTGTATTTTTTCAGTTGAAGAATTTGTGATAGTGAATCCATAACTCTGCTGCTGAAGTCAAAGGAAAATGTTAGGTTTTCAAAATTCAGATAAGTGATGATTAAACGAGATGAACTGATCACTTATTTAAGACAAATTCAATTGCTTCTCTTTCATTCAACCAAATTTGAACTCAGCATATTGAGTCACTTTTTGTTTTCTTTTCCAAAAGTGAAGGTAAAGAAGTTCTAGGGGAAAGTTTTATGATGTTCTCGTGAGCCCAGCTGGCAAAACAAAATTGCTTCATGAGGGCACCTCTCAAACACTGATTGAACTGATGAAAAATAAAGTAATGTTACATATTCCACATGCTATCTTCACCAGTTTCTCACACAGCTTGGTCATACTTTGGAAACGTAAAACTTGTCTTTGGGTCTGAATTATCTCATTTAGTGTATTTTCTATTTCCATTTACTGAGCTGTGAAAGTTCATGTTTTCTCTTCTTTTTTTTTTTTACAGCTAAATCGTATACATTAGCATATGTGTACTACATTTTCAGTTGAAGGTCATTTAGGTAGTTTCTATTTCTTAGCTATTGTGAATAGAGCAACAGTAAACAGGGCTGAGCAAGTTACTTTTACTCAAAGATAAAGACAGTTTTCATCCATCATCATGGAAAATTCTTTTTGCAACATAAAAAAAATATTTGATTAAAATTTAGAGTTGTGGTGCCAAGTCCTAATAGCTTCATATATAAATCCATTCCAATATCTAAGGCTCAGGGAACACTGCAGAAGAGGGGAAGGAAAATGGTTAAAAACCAGATACTTGGATATTTCTGTGAGATTCCAGTCACTAGTAATTTCAGAATCTATAAATACAAAGTCTCACTGACATGACTAGCAAATTATGAGCTAAATGACTATCCTAATAGTCATATCAAAATGGACAGGGAAAAGTCCGTGAAGACTCAACCCTGCCTAAAGAACTATAGACAACAAAGGAATGCTAGGAGTATAAAAATACTTATTGTATTGGTTACCCAATAACAAATGCTCAACCCTGAAAACATATGTAGAAGCAATGTTTAAACAAAGGCATGTTCTTTTGTGATATAATATGAGAATGAAACAGGCATGTTGTCACAGAATTAATAAACTGAAGTCCAAACACATGTGCTTGGTTCTTCTACCTAATTTTTAGGGAAAATAGGGAATTTGTAGGGGTGATATTGTGTTTACATGTTTGTATATATGTAGTGGTGGTGGTGGTGGTGGTGGTGGTGGTGTGTGTGTGTGTGTGTGTGTGTGTGTGTGTGTATGTGTAAGTCACATACTGGTACAGGTCACAGAAGATAAGCAATACTTGCTCTTAAACATGTACCTGTTTTCAATCCTTTAAATTATCATATAGTTTAGGATATATTTGAATTCCTGTTTTGAATATTGATGTAAGGGAGCTGCTGGGTTCTTTTAATGGAGATTATAGTGGTTATTTGAAATTCAGCACACACACAAACAGTAAACTATTTTCATTTTCTTCTATGTGTTTTTAGCTTAAATTTACTTTTTTAAAACAACCTTTTCTCATTCTACATACCAATCCCAGTTCCTACTCCTTCCTCTCCTTCTGCTCCTGTTTCACCCCCATCCACTCCTCAGAGAGGATAAGACTTCCTATGGGAAGTCTCTATCACTTTGAGGCAGGACCAAGGGCCTTCCTACTATATCTAGGTTGACCAAGATATCTCTCCAAAGAAAATAGGCTCTGAGAAGCCAGCTCAAGCACTGGGGATAAATCCTGTTCTCAATGCCAGTGACCCCACTGACTGCCACAGCCATACAACTATCACCCACATTCAGTGCATATGATCTTATGCTGGTTCCCCTGCTGTCAGTCCAGAGTCAGTTAAGCTCAGTTAAGCTATTTCTGTTGGTATCACCATCATGGTCTTGACCTCTCCACTCATATTATCACTCCTCCCTCTTTTCAAATGGACTTTGGGAGCTGAGACCAGTGCTTTGCTGTAGATCTCTACATCTGCTTCCATCCATTGATGTATGAAGCTTCTAGGATGACAATTAAGGTTATCATTAATCTGATTACAGGAGAAGACCATTTCAGGCACCCCTTCCACTATTGCTTAGGGTCTTAGCTTAAGTCATCCTTGTAGATACCTCTTCTTTGTGTTTTAAAATGGACCAGGAAGAGTAATTATGCATGAGACCTCTTTGGCAATGATCTTATCAGGCATTAACAGGAAAATAACAAAAAAAGGAGTGATAGAGTGTGGGCTTTGGGGTGTATTTTTGTGCTTCTTGGAAACAAATAATAATATATGTAATATATATAAATAAAAATATTATTAGACATTATTTGGCCCTTTCAAAAATCTTTTAAAAATATTCATTAGTAAAAAAAAATATTGAATTAAGAGAGTTGTCATACAGTGATATAAAATAGTGCTTCCATGGAAGTAATATAAGCAATTTAACCAGTTACTGATTGATTCTTTTTTTTTAATTCATGTGTCATAGACCATTCATTAAATCTCTTTGTTTCAAATATTTTTTTCTAAATGATTCATTTTTGTGCTATAAGGGTTTTAGATTAAAGGACAATAAGATAACTATCTTTGTTTAAGTTAAAATATTTTATTAATGACTTATTAAAGATTAGATCAAGGTAATTTTCTTAGTTTATATGTAATTACAAACTGTGCTTGTTTTCTTCTCATTGAATAAATGACTTAGAATACCATTAGATCAAGTCATTCTCTCAGCCAACACTCAGAGTCTTTTCTTTGGAGCCTCACCTGAAGAACCTTATTTGATGGATGTATACATGAACTTTAAGTTAGAGTGTGAGAGAAACCTGTAGAATATTCAGTGTACAGCCAGATTTGTCACTGTTGCCTTTGCTTTGGGTCCTTTGTAATAAGTTGTAAAGTGATAACTGACTGTCCTTAAAGATGGTGACAAGTATAAATAGAAATGCATTGGCTTGGACATATGGGTATATTCAATAAACAATTGAGAAAAATAAATAAGTTGCAGGTAGAGATCTGCTTTCATTTTGCTTCTAGTTATTGCCGATTCTGAGATGAAAAAAGTATTAAGAACTCAATATCTATTGTATTTCATGATTCAAAAGTTGTAAAGTGTTGTGGAATATTTGTACATGTGTGAAGAAGTATTGCTGTTATTGATGCAATAAAAAAAACCAATGAACAATAGAGAGGCAGGAATTTTAGGCAGGATTTCCAGGGAAAGAAACAAAGAGTAGGAGGAATTGACGTATGCAGGAGACACTGGCAGACATGGAAAGGAAACGGGAGGTGAAACTTAGAAAAGAGGTAATACCACATGACCTAATGTAGATCAATACAAATGGGTTACTCTAAGTAATAAGATTTAGTTAGGAACAAGCCTAAACTATGAAAGCCAAGCTTTCATAATTAATAATAAGACTTCATGCCATTGTTTTTGAACTAGCATCCCAAAGAAAAATTCATGTACAGTGAAAATTAGATAAATATGCAACTGAATGTTCTTGACTATGGAGGGGCATGTAGGAAGGCTGTGCATTTTTAGCATTGGAAATACCTGTTTATGATTCTTTCTTTGTGAGACTACAATGTTCCCACTGTCCTTATTTCTTTCCGTTTTCATTTTTGATGCATTTATTGAATTTAAGATGGTTCAGAGTTCATTATTAAGTGTTTTTCTTCTTGCTCCCACTTCTTACTTTGTCTTTTTTTGTGTGCGTGTGTGTTTCTGGAATTTGGTTTCTGGGTCTGACACATACTAGGCAAGTGCTTTACCACTGAGCCTCATTCCCATGGTTTGGCCAAATCATGTAATTTTTGCTCTTTTTCTTGTTTTGCTCTACTTTTTTGTTAACCTATTCTTTCTCTGACTTAAAGCATATTAGTTTGTAAATGTAGAGGCTTCTACAATCCATGAAAAATTCAGAATTTTGTGTTGTTAAATTTATTTAACATTGACTTCAAGGAAATTGATTGATTCCCAGCCCTTAACTGATGGAGGAAGGCCATTGGTTGATTAAATAAAGAAGCTGCTTGCCCTGATAGGTTAGAACGTAGGTGGGAGGAGTGAACGGAGCAGAAAGCTGGGCGGAAGAGGAAGTGAGGTAAGACACCTCAGACATATCCTCTCAGGGGCAGACGCCTCAGAGAGACACGATGCTCCACTCTTGTGGGCAGAGGCCAGAGCTCTGCTCTCTGAGGCACATGCGATGAAGCTCCGACCCAGGATGGACGTAGGCTAGAATCTTCCCGGTAAGCACACCCAGCTGTGCTACACAGATTATTAGAGATGGGCTAGTCCAGGTGCGAGAGTTAGCTGAGAAAAGGGCTAGAGCTAAAGAGCCAAACAGTGTTTAAAAGAATACGGTGTCCATATAATCATCTCGGGTAAAGCTAACTGGGTGGCGGGACACAGCCCACTGCTCCTATTACTACACTTAACTTTCCTATACAGTAATAACTGCCACAAGCACTTTTCTGCTCTTCCATTTAGAGATGTATGTTTCTGGACATGTGATATTTTGTTTGTTGATATAATTTTGTAAAGAAAACCACCAAATAAGTCTGTTTTTAAAGACTTCAAATGTACTGAAACTGTTAGTATTATTCCATATATTTAAATTGATAATAAGTGGTAAAACTTTAAAGATTTGTTCTTTGTAAATTTAACTGCCAAGTCTTGTGCTACATTGAAAAGTTAGGGTTCCTTTCTGTTGTTTTTAAAACATTTTTTTCTTTCTGTTAATTCATCCCAGGGATAAAAACATTATTTTTGTTTACCTCCTAGGTATAGACAGAGAAATAAGAGAAACAATAAAATTAATGGGCAGATACAAAGTACCTTGTCAGTAGAGCAGATGTGTTGCCAATTCTATTGCATTTTCCACAGTATGAATTATGCCCAGCAAGACAGTGAGTTGTAGTCATGACCGTGTATGTAAAGAATGATAACAGAATAGCATAGAATGGAAGATGCATTTGTCCTCTCTGTTGAGTGACTTCGTTTGAGTGGGAGCATCAACTTAGTATAAGTCTGCTTACTTCCACATGAAACCTGAAGCTGCTCAAGTACTTGGCTAATGAAATTTTTTGCTTCTGTGTAAACTTCTACTTTTTTTTTTTTTTTTTGATTTTCGAGACAGGGTTTCTCTGTAGTTTTTGGTGCCTGTCCTGGAACTAGCTCTTGTAGACCAGGCTGGCCTCAAACTCCCAGAGATCCACCTGCTTCTGCCACCCGAGTGCTGGGATTAAAGGCGTGTGCCACCACCGCCCGGCTGTAAACTTCTACTTAACTGCAATTTCTTCATGAAAACTTTCAAGACCCTGAAGTGGTTACTAAATATAATTTCTGTTACTGTCTAGTGGAAACTGTCCTCATTTCTGTAGTAAATTTGCTTATTTATTTACTATCTGTGATCACACATAAGCATCCATGTGGTATAAGCTTGACTATTCATGCACATGTTCATATCTCTGTCCTCAGATCTGGAAACATTGCTCAGAGCATTTAACTGGTTTTCAACAAAAGCACTTCACTATGGATGTATAGACTTATATGTAAGAAACACAATTTCAGATTTCATATTTGACATTATTTTAAAATTGTAAGCAACAACGTTGCCGACATGACTCCTAAGGAAAGGTATTTGCCAACATGTCTGACAATGACCTAAGTTAAAAATCTAGAACCCACATTGTAGAAAGCAAAAATCACTATCTTTTGACAACTATATATGTACTATAGAATGTGCCTGCGTGCACGCGCACACACACACACACACACTCACAAAGAAGGACACACACACACAAAATAACTAATGTATTTAAAATATATTTAATCATGAAGCCACCTAACCTTGGTAAAGGTTATTATGCTTGTAAATTTTTTTTTTTTTTTACTAAAAGCATGGTGAAATCATTCATAATCCCTTTAGTTTACTTTGGACAATAAAAAGAAAGCTAATAGACTCACAATAGTCAGTACTTTAAATATTCTCCTCTCTTTACAGAAACTGAGCCCCTGGACCATAAAGAGAACATCCTAGAAAAAAGAAAAAATCACTGTCCTATCATTTACCCTTATATGATTTCTTTTAATTGCCCAAAGATAGAAAGGTGCATAAGCTTTTAGATTGACTTTGTGGATGTGAAAGTTTATAGAATCTAAAGTTCAGCAATGATGACTATAGACCAATTCTGCTTTCCCCTTTCACTCAACTGATGGATGGCCTGCACATGTTCAGTTGGGTTTTCTGGTTAACAGTATCCACCATTATCACCATGATGCTCACTCTTCCTTGTTAGTAAAAACGTTTCTTTTAACATCCTTATTTTACAGTAATCTTGTATATTAAATTTGAAATTCACAAAGGGCTAAACATACTGTGTATTCTTTCCTTATTTGTCATCCTGAAGATCACAGAAATATCTGTTTTACAAATTACACATATTAGTCTTTTGACTAGCAAAATCTTTTTTCTCACACAGTGAATGCCACTAGCAAGATTAAGCCTCCTTTGATATATATTATACACTGTATGGTAAATTATCAAAATGTCATTTATTGTTATACAAAGTTAGTTCTTAACTGGTGTTTTAGAGGATGTTTGTCCCATTGAATGACAGTGTGCAAATTCTATCAATCCTACATACACAGTTTTTAGAGTCATTAAAAGTTGAGATATATTTATATTCATAATTGATAACTTTGAAAAAAAGAAAATTACTATCTATTCAGTAGTAAAATACAACCTTAAAAGTTGGTTAGAGACCTAGTGAGATGATTCAACAGGTAAAAGTGTTTGTTGTCATGCTTGAGAACATGAGTTCAATCTCTGGAACCCTCTTATTGGAAGGAAAGAACAAATTAAACTTTAAACACTCACATACACTTTTACTTCCACATGCATATAATCTCTCTCTCTCCCTCCCTTTATCTCCCCCCACAAATAAATAAATGCAAACACGAATGCAAAATAAAACACATTTAAATTCATTATAAATCCTGAGATAAAAGATTTAAGAAAAATTTGGACAGGAATTTGATTCCTTGTTTATCGTTATTCCTTAATGTCCAAGTGTCTTTTTCTCCTAACTATTGCTTCATTCTGAGTTTAGTAGTAAAGCATATCCTTATGCACCTTGAGTATTCAGCACAAAGTCTAAATATTCATAAAGCATTGCAATAATTCTAAAATCTTGAATATTGACCCTTCTCTGTGTTCTTGATTTAAGTAAGGACTCCAATACTCAAGGAGCATATATAATTTACAAACTACTTGACCTGTTTCCTTCCTTTAAGTTCTTTCACCTGCTGGTTTAACTTCTTGCTACTCCATCTATTGTTGACAAAAAATTACATTTAGTTTTACAATAGCTTGGGATGGCTCTTTCTGATAATGGTTACTACTTATACCATAATACAATCATAGTCCTTTAGATTTTCTGTCAATTTAGATGAAGCTATTCATCAGGATTCCTGTAGTGATACCAGTACTATTTTAAATGATATTCATGCACAATTATCACCCTGCTAACAAACATTAGTTCATTAAATTACATTAAAAATGTTTAAAATTTTACTGTTAATCTATAAGATATATATCACATATTTATTATCTATTTCTCTGTTTTTCTCTATTATTTATGTATCTATGTTTCTGTGTGTTTTCTATGTATGTATGTATGTATGTATGTATGTATCTATCTATCTATCTATCTATCTATCTATCTATCTTGTATCTATCAATCATCTACCATCTCTCTCACTGTTTATTTATCTGTCACTTTATGTTTATACCAAAATTGATCAAATAAAATAGTCAAAAGCTAAGCAAATACTAACACATTTTGTGAAATTGAAAGCAAAATTGCAAGGAAATTTTATTCAATGCTCTAAAGAGATCTAAGTTTGTGCACAAATATAATTGCATGTGAGATGATATTTCTCTTCTCATTTCTATTAAAGTTACAATGGTGAAAAAAAAATTTTAGTACCAAAAGTCCATTAAGTATGACTGCTAGGTAGATGCCTTAGTGAGCAATGTGCTTGATGACCTACACTGCCATAAATGCATAGGACTGCTTGAAGGTCTGTACCACTGCTGGGGACTTGTTGACCTCTATTCTGGTCAAAACAGCTCAGGTTTCACTGAGAAGCTAAAGTGGAGAATGAAAGGGAAAGAGACCTAATATCAATCTTTATTTTCTACTCTACACATTTATATACAGTTTTGTGCACCTACATGTACACACACACACACACACACACACACACACCAATGTGTAAGCTAGAAAGAAGCTTTGAATAAAAGAAATAGCAATTTAGGAAGCTTACATCATCTGAATTCTGCACTGGTAACTGCACTCTCAGCACATTTCCATCTCTTGACTGAGGGGAAATGGCCACTATTAGCCTCCTTTTACTAGAGCCCGTTTGTCCTGCGGACAAAGAAATCCATTCAGCAATTGTCACTGAGAATGTAAAGATTCCAAGTTAGATTTCTTGCCAAATTGGGTTTTTATCAAGCTTTATTTCTTTTTACTTTTTTCTCCTTTTCACAAAACTTCTCAATTTTTCTTCTATTGTTTCTCGTTTAGTGAGTACTCTTCACTTTCTTTTCATTCTGTTTATAAGTCAATCCTACCGCTTTGAATTCATTCCATTGCAATCTGGAGGGAGCATCAAGCAGCATATGCCCTCCTGTGATCTTAGGACTAGCATTATCATTATTGAGACCTTCTTTAGTGCCATGAATCATGGAGTTATGGTTTGGCTATTAGATGACCTACATTTTCATCCTTCTGGTTTCCAGTAATAATTTCTACAGACTCTTCTCTGTTTCTTAAAATACCATCATGTATCAATTTAGGGGTTTTCTTTATAGCACTTATTTCTGTGTCATTGGTGAATGAGCTGGCTCATACTAAGGTTAGAGCAATCATAAATATCAGTGGTCAAATACAATTGCTTGTTTCTAAAACAAACAGTGAACTTTAGTTAATCCAGAAGTAACTGAGCCCTTCAACCTAAATTACATTTAGGGTTGAATATATGGAAGGATTGCAATTTTTCTATGAATATATACATTATACATTTAAAACACAAGAATTTAGAGGAACTAAATTTGCCAAGCAATCATAGAGAAGTGAAGAATATCATTTTATACTTCCTACTATGAGACTGATAGGATCTTTCTGTGAGAAAATGCAGAAAATAAAGAACATTCATATGTAGTTGCCCTTCATAGGGACTAATTTTCCTGTTGTCAATTTTGTTTTAAAACTGTTACCCAGCTTATTTGAGAAACAAAAAAATCACTAAAGTTAAATTATTTTAATAGTATATATTAATACATAGTAATTAATAGGTATACCAATATATTATTATATAATGCATTGACAATATATAACTTATTAAACAAATTAAAATATATATAGTTTTAATTATTAGTCATTTATATATTGAATACTGCATGTAATTTATAGATTTATTTCCATTATCTATGTATAAAATTAGTAAACAATATACAGAATGTGTATAAATACACATATACAAGGTTTCTGTACTATACAGTTTCAAATATATGTATAATACTTTAAAATGTATTAATAAATTTTAACAAGATGAGAAAAATTAATAAGGTACACTTCATAAAAAAACTGAAAACCAATGAAATCCAACATGTTTCTAAACCTGAAATTATAATCATATTAATTAATTGTTAGAAGTGGTGTTTCATCTCTTAAATAATCATTAAGCTAGAAAGGATTAACAATAGTCTTGCCTGAAAAGACTGATGAAACATAGGAATTGCCTTAGATTATAGAAAACAAAGAAAAATTTTCTTCTGAATGACTTCTTGAAGTAATTCTACTTGCAAATTGATTACAAGAAAGTATATTGTTTACTAATTTTATACATAGATAATATTACAAGTGTGAAAAGATTCATGGAAAAATGTCTTTTTTGAAAAAATATTTATAATAATAAAAATGTTAACATAAATGAAAAAGAAAAAGAGAAATAAATCTGTAGGAGGGAGGGGGTCGCTTGTTTGTTCCGGCTGTCTGGCTCTGGCTAGTTTAACACTGAAATAATCACACAGAAACTATATTAATTAAAACACTGCTTGGCCCATTACCTCTAATGTCTTTTTGGCTAACTCTTACATCTTAATTGAACCCATTTCTATTAATCTGTGTATCATCACATAGTTGTGGCTTACCAGCAAGATTCTAACTGGTGTCTGTCTCAAGCAGAGGATTCATGACTTCTCTGACTCAGCCCTTCTTCCTCCCTGTATTCAATTCTCTCTTCTCTGCCTACCTAAGTTCTGCCCTATCAACAGGCCAAGGCAGTTTCTTTATTCATCTATGGTAATCACAGCACACAGAGGGGACTCCAACATCAGACATCTAAATAAGATTCAATAAATGTTAATCATTTAACATGAAAGCATATGATTATTGCACTTTGTTAAGAAAAAGATGGCTTGGTAAGATTTTTGTCACAAGAAAATTCTTATAATGTGTTAATGGAACCCAATAAATACCATGACCAAAAGCGACTTGGGAATAAGGGAGTTATTTCATTTTTGCTTAGAGGAGACCATTTGTCATAGAAAGAAATTAGGAGAGGAACCTGGGGGTAGGAACTGGAGTAGAGAACATGGAGTAATTTTGCGATATTAGTCAGGGTTCTTTAGAGTAACAGAACCTAAAGAACTTAAAAGTGTGTGTGTGTGTGTGTGCGCGTGTGTGTGTGTGTGTGTGTGTGTGTAATGTGTGTATGTATGCATAATAGATACAGTGAATTTATTAGAATGACTTATGGACTGTATTCCTATTAATACAGTAATGGCTGCTTTACCAACAAAAGATCCAAAAATTCAGTAGTTGTTGAGTAAATGAGGCTGGGTCTTTCAGTTGTTCTTCAGTATACACCATAATCCTAAAAAAATAGGCTTAAATGAAAGAAAAGGAATGAATTTGTCAGTGATAGCAAAAGCCTGCAGGCAAAGAACGCAACCTTCCTTCTTTCACATCCTTATATTGGCTGCCAAAAGTGTGACCAAAATTAAAGGTGTATCTTTGCTCACTAAAAGATACATGTTATAAGTGTGGGTTTTTTTTTTCCACTGCTAATGATATAATTAAGAAAATTCTTTCATAGATAAACTCAGCTACTTGGGCTTTAGTTAATTCCAGATGTGGTCAAATTGACAACCAAGAATATACAAGACAAGTCTACCACCTGTCTACTTGTCACAATCATATCTCCTTTGTCATTCTTAATTTCCAAATGAAAACAATAACTAGTCCATAATTATTCTTAACATGATAAAACTATCTCTCACATAATCACAAATATACTATGAATTTAAAAGATCAACATTCCTTTTAGTACATCAAATAAATTTTGTAATCCCTGGTATTCTCTTAATTGATGTTGCATTATGCAATTGAAATCTAAGAATAAAAACACTAATATCTCTATGAATACTTTCTTAAGAAAATATAACAGAAATATTCATACCAATTATAATCTTTATTTTTGCAACATGTCACATGGTCTAAGCTGGTGTATATATATGCATACACACACACACACACACACACACACACACACATATATA
>NW_004949096.1:12492579-12497980 GCF_000317375.1 Microtus ochrogaster | reverse complement strand
TATATATTTACCTTCCTCTACTACCCCTTCTGTATTTCCTCCACCCTCAGGGAGCACCTCAGCAGATTTTGGATCTTTTCCTGGAGGTGTGAACATACCTTCATTACTGATGGGTCAGTGCCCTTAGTCATCCTGCCTGGATTAGACTGCTGTAGTTTCCCATTGACTTTATTAATAGGACATGGAAATAGCAAGAGATGCCCTAATCTCCCACACTCTAGAAATAATCTTTTCTGCCTCCATTGTAGAGAAGCAATGTGATTTCCCTGTTTTGATCTTTATCAGTCTTCCTAACACTGTTATTACTTTCTTACTTAGTGTGCTGGCTAAAGGCATCAGAAGGTAAAAATGGTGAGGGGGAAGTCTAAGCCATGTAATGCAATGTTTGCTTCAATACAATGTTTGCTGTGTCTGATGGCAGGAACAGTACCTATTCTGGAGTCAAAATTTCTAGGCCAGCAAAACTTAAGGTCATGGGAACAGGAAGAACATCTTTTTCTAGTAGATCACTAGGATTGATAATGAATGAAATTATTTTCTTTTCTTCCAATTAATTCCTGAACTTATGGCTCCTGGGATATGGGTTAAACCATACCATATGTTGCACACTAATTCAAAGCCTATACCACCTTTTAGAGAACACTGCTCCAGCCCCCTTGGCTAGCACCATCTAGTTGACACTGTATCTGTATCTTCAAAAGTACATTATATCTTTTTATTAGGCCAATTGGTTCAAAATAATAAGAAACAGTAATACCAGTAGATTCAATGATTGTGTTACCACAGGCACACTTCTGCGACTGTGAATGTGTTCCTTTTTCAGAAGCCATACTGTGTAGCGTATCATGATAGTGGATAAGACTTTATGTAAATCCATGTATGGTGGTGGTGTTGTCAAAAGCATTGCATACATAAAAGAGAAATTCATAACTAAAAAAGTATTTATTCCAGTAAGGACAAGGTGTTGTTATTTCCACAGAGGAAGTGGACCAATATAATGAACCTGCCACAGGGTTGCTGACTGACCACCCCAGGCGATGTGACATATCTGTGAATCAGTGCTTATCTCTGCTGTTGGAGAACCTGACATTTAGCAGCAGCTGTACCAGTCAATATTGGTGATTGGAATTCCATGTCAATGAGCCCATGCGTTAAACTCTACTGAATGTTTTTCTTTTCGTGTGTGTGTGTGTGTGTGTGTGTGTGTGTACCAAGTTGACACAAACTCAAGTCAACTTAGAGGAATGAGTCTCAGTTGAGAAAATTCATTCATGAGATCCAACTGTAAGTTATTTTATTAAGTAGTGATCAATGTGGGAGGTCCCAGACTATTGTGGATGGTGCCAACCCTGGACTGGTGGTCCTGGGTCTACAAGAATGCAGAGTGAGCAATCCAGTGGAAGCAAATCAGTAATCAGCACCCCTCCATGGCCTCTGCATCAGCTTCTTCCTCCAGGATACTGCCCTGTTTGAGTTCCTTTCTTGACTTCCTTCAGTTATGAACAGCAACGCTAAAGTGTAAGCCAAATAAACCCTTTCCTTTCCAACTTGCTTTCAGTCATGATACTTCATCACAGCAATAGAAATCCTAACTAAGATAAACTTGACCTCTGTCACATTGCCACTTTGTTCATGGTTTCATTAAGCAACAATAGGGATGGCTGGAGTAAGAAGCTGACAACCCACAGAAGATGTCGTTTGATTTACTTGATTATTGAATTCATTTCTCCTCAGGGGATGTCACCTTTTGATGAGCCTTTACATGGGATGCTTGCATCTTCACATCCTTTGCACCTTTTGGAGAGATCTGTCTATATAATTATTCCTCGAATATCTTTCTCACAATTTTTTCCTACCCGTTGGTTATAGCCTATGAATCAGAGAACAATTGCATATCTGACCATTTCTCCTTCCAAGCAAAATGCACACTGTGAACATTTCCCCTAACTTGAATCTTTCAGGGTTGTCTTTGAAAGAGGTTGTAATAATGCAGCTGTCCACTTCTGAGAAGTACCTGATAATGTGCAGAACCATGAGGAAACCATGCTCTAATCACTTTTTCCTTAGTCGTTTAATAATAGATCACATCACATGATGCATTAACTTCATGCTTAGCAGCAGATGCCTTGTAATGTGAATAGAAACTATTGTCACTCTATTGTCAGCTATTGTCACCTTCCTTATGTAACTTGCTTTTGCCTTGAGGACCTGCTCAAACCCACACACATTATACTTTCGTTTGATACTGGATTACTGCTGCTTTATGTCCTGATTTATGACTTTATAATTCAGGGAAAAAAGCAGCACATGGTGGGCTGCTCAGTTGCCAGGGTATCATGGTGTCCCATTGCCAAACATTTGATTTCCATGAAACCAAATAGCAAGCCAAGATTTTGAAAGTTGAATAATTGTCTGTACATTATGACAGAGCCTTGCTCTCAAATCCCCAAATTCTCTTATGTGATTTGTCTATAAGGGCTTGCCAAAGGCTCAAAATAGCAACTCTAAGTGCTAGTGACACCTAAGTATCATTGGGTCTGCTGGATCATATTTTCAATTGATAGAGTAGCCTGAATCTATTGAAAATCTTTCTTCTGTTTCAAGCCCTTCTCAAAATTAACAATGTTCCAAGTCATGTAATATACAGGCTATGATAAAACACCCAAGTAGGAATAAGTTGTCTCCAGAGTTCAAATAGGTCCACTAATGGTGTTTATGTCTTGGTGGTTGGAGTGGTCAGGTACAGTAACATATATTTCCCATAGAAGCAGTAACTCAGCATACCACTGTTCTCCTTAGAATTTCAAGGGAGTAAAAAGTCCTTGAATTTTGTCTAGATATGTTTCCCATTTCTGATGCTTAAAGACATTAGCAAAAAGTCTTAAGTGGTTGCTACCTCCTGCTCACTAGTGTAATCAGCATAATGTTAACAATATAATAAACAAAAGTGACATTTTGTGGAGCAGATTATCAGATACCTATAATTAAGTTATGCCACAGGGCTGCAGAGTTGACATACAACTGTAAAATTTTCCTGCTACCTTTTCTCACCAAAAGAAAAATGTTTCTGTTAGTCCTTACGGACAGCTTTCAAGAAAAAGGCATTAGTCAGATCAATAGCTGCATTCCATGTAGCAGGAAATGTGCTACACTCTCAAGTAAGGACATAACATCTGCTAGAGAAGCTGCAGATGAGTCACTGCTCACCTGAGTGTTTGTTACTTAGCTGCCATGATTGACAATCCATAAGTCTTCTTCACTGTCCAGACAAGAAAGTTAAAAGCAGATGTGGTGGGAACAACCACCCCTGCATCTTGCAAGTCCATGACGGTGGCACAAACTTGTGTAGTTTCTCAAGGGAGTGGATAGTTTGTTGATTTATTCTTTTGCCTTGCAAAAAAGGATTCTAAAGGCTTCCATTTAGCCTTACCAATCACAGTAGCCCTCATACCACATGTCATGGGACCAATGTGAGATTCTGCCAACTTTAAGTATATATTGCCAAATTATACTTTCAGGAATGGGAAAACAGGTACATGATGAGTCCAGGGACCAACTGGATCTACTAGGATTTTAGGCTAACTTTAATTATTCACCATACCTTCATAAGTCCCTACAATGTTACTTGGAGTGTAGTAATAGGAGAGGTGGGGCTGCGTCCCGAGCACCCCGGCCACCCCTGGCCGCCTGCTAGCTTATGCCCCAAAATAACAACACACAAACTGTATTCTTTTAAACACTGCTTGGTCCTTTAGCTCTAGCCCTTACTGGCTAATTCTGATATCCCGATCAACCCATCTCTAATAATCTGTGAGCACCGGTCTTACCGGGAAGATTCTAGCCTACGAAGATTCTAGCCTACGTCCATCCTGGGTCGGAGCTTCATTGTGTGTGTCTCAGAGAGCAGAGGTATACCGCATCTGCCCAGGAGCTGGGGAGCATGGCGTCTCTGCTCCAGACAGCAGAGCTGTCGAGTCTGAGCTCACTTCCTCTTCCTCCCAGCATTCTGTTCTGTTTACTCCACCCACCTATGTTCTAAGCTATGAGCCCAAGCAGTTTGTTTATTACTTAACCAATGAAATCAACAGATTGATATATGACACTCCCACATCATTGGAGCCTCGTAAAATCAGCATCAATTTAGAGCCAAAACCCAATATACCCCTGAAAGTCTAATTGTTCAACTTTCTCTCACTTCATGATTTCCCTTGTAAAAAGTAATGAGCTCATTCAGAAAATGACTTGAGAATGGCTAAGAGAAAGACTACTGGTATTTTATAATAGTCCTTCCTCAGGGGATCTTGGCCATCTCCTTGTTTCATGGGGTCTGGGACTGTATACTGGCTCTAAATGGTATCTATGATTTCATTTTCTCTTGGTCCAATAATACAATTCTTTCATTTATGTGAATTTTTTGGTACAGATTAAACAAAAATGCAGTAACCTTCTTATTTATTTCATGCCTGGACCACTATGGTTGGTTAGCTAGTGTCACCATAAAAATAGTTTTGCGTGTGCTGCCCATTATCGGTTATGACATCATGGACATTGCTTTGTCTGTTTTTATTATTACAATATCTAAAACCATCTTGCCTTTGAAGATTCATTGCTTCTACCTGACCCCTGCTGTTTTAGAGCCAAATTAAACTTATTGCTTTTAATTCATCCAACTGAGCAAAGTATTCCCAACTAGTATTCCATATATCCTCATCCTAAATTCTAGAATAACATTCTTTACTAACTAATAGTCTTACTTTAACCACCAATACACTCCAAGGATGGGACTTGAATTTTGCTGTAATTCAGACAATTTATAATGAGTGCTTTAGTTTGTTCTCTATGCTACTTGAGCTCTGTGGCTGCTTCAGAGAAGATTCTCTTCCAGGAAAAACTTAGAAACCTTTATACTGTTTATGTACATTTTGAGTCATTTAGTTTTACCACTGAGTTTATTGTTGCCTTTCACTGTATTCTGAGATGCTAAAACTTGATTATGATTATCAAAAGGCTCATTCTTTTCTTTTGTCAGTTTACCTATAGATGCTAAGAGCAACCAACCAGCATCATCATTTTGTTTATTTTCCAGAAACTGTCAAGTTTTATATACAGAGTAACCAAATCCATTGTCTCTCACAATTGGTAAAACGAGATAATCAAACACATCTGTTACCCTAAGTTGGTAAAATAGTCCACACCATCAGTTTTCAATACTCTCTGAACTCCCAGGAGAGATATCAGTAACTGTAAATGTAAGCAAATTGGAAAACCAATTACAGATACATACTAAAATATTTATTGTTACATTTCTCTTGCTTTGAGAACAACTTCTGGTACCAACCAAAATATGTATTAATATTCCATTTTTCAACTAGGCTGTGGGGAAGTTAATTCCATGCTAGTT
>NW_004949096.1:12480210-12490514 GCF_000317375.1 Microtus ochrogaster | reverse complement strand
GACACAGTAATACCACTTTGGGGTATATATCCAAAGGATGTTCAATTGTTCCATAAAGACACATTCATAGCACCATTGATTGCCATAGCCAGAAACTGTAAACAACCTAAATGTTCTTCGACCAAAAAATGGATAAGGAAAATGTGCTACATTTACACAATGGAGTACCACACAGCAGAAAAAATAATGACATCTTGGAATATGAAAACAATTGGATGGATCTAGAAAACATCATATTGAGTAAAGTAACCCATACCCAGAAAGACAAACATATGTACTTACTAATAAGTGTCTTTTAGACATAAAGCAAAGACAATCAGCTAACAATTCATAATCCCAGAGAACCTAGACAACCATGATGACAATAAGAGAGAAAAACATCTAATCTACATGGGAAGTGAAGTGGAAAAAGACAAGATCTCCTGAGTAAGTTGGGAGCAGAGAGCCTAGGTCAGTCCTGTTCAGGATCCCTGGCAATTGGCTCAGTGCCCTAGAGATTCCATGAGCACAGGGTAGTTAACTCTGGACTTCCCTGTGGAAGCTTTGCTGCCTCTGGCCCCCACAATCTTTCTTTTTCTGAAGGTCAGTCTGGTCACAGAATTTAGTTAAGGAAAAATGACACACAGGTTTGCCCATCTATTTGGGTTTTAGTTAATTCCAGATGTATTCAACTTGACAACCAAGAATAGCATTCAAAGCTGCTTAGTATCTTGTGCTCATGTTCACTATGACTTGTTTTCATCTTATTTTCATGCACACCAGGCCTGTTTGTCCAGGAATGTCATTTTCCACAGAAGGTCTGAATGTCTCATATCAATTAGCTATCAATAAAATGCCACAGAAACATTTCCATTGACTTATCTCTCAGCATCCCTTCTGCAATTGGATGTTCATCTTTCCATAGTTGTCAAGTTCATATTAACAATCACATATTATATTAATATTATGATTAAATCTTAATATTTTATTTATTTCTCAAAAAATTAACAACAAACATGACCAAAATAAATAAAGACTATTTCCATTCTGAAAAATATATTCATACTTCTTCCACTTAAACTATAAAACATGACTAAAATTACTTACAAGTAAATAAAATTTAAAGACAGTACTAATAGCAGAATGTTTTCAATAATTTTGGAGGCACAAAATATTTACATTGTCAAAATATTAAAGTAATGTTTTGCTTTCCCTCATTTTTTAGCCTTTCCAGAACAGTATCGTTTATATATCTTGAACATTTGAATAGCTGTGGAATCCTCCCAATCTGCTAATCAGTAATGAGAACATGATCATGATTAAATCAGAGCATACACTGTGTGTGCCTCTGTATGTTGGGTCCTCTTCTTATTTAACTAACCCTGTGTGATTTTCACTCAAAACAAATTATTTCTCATGTATTCAAAGGGCAATGAGCAATTAGAGCATAATTGATCCAACTGAGCATCAGATTTCAGTCTTGTGCTAGGAAAATGGTTTTGAAATAATACCTTATCCATTAGCAATTTCATCTAATTCAGAAGACATTTTCCTGAATGGGAGAGTGCCATTGACTTGGATTAGAGTTAACTACCACCACAGACACTACATACCTTAGAGTCTCACAGACAGATTAAATCAAAATCTTGCTAATTAAATACTGAAGTGTCTGCAAGTTAATAATTGATGACTTATTACCATAGTTTGCTACATTTTGAACTGTATATATTATATTCCTTTGTTTGCTTGAGATTTTTTTTTGATACACGGTGTTTCTTAGTATCCTTAGCTATTCTGGAAGTTACTTTGTTGACCAGGCTGGACTTGAACACAGACAAAAACTCGCATGCTGCTGCTTCCTAAGTTCTGTCATTAAAGACATGGACCACTACTTCCCAGCTAACATTTTTTTTATTTTTTAATCATATTATGCATCATGTTAGTTTAGAGTTGAATGCATTAATAGCTCAAAATAGTCAATTCCTTAGACATTTACTGAGTCACTCTGATGAATTAATTTGAGAGAATTTGAAAATACAATGATGATTAAGACAAATATCTATCTCCCATCCTTGTTAGAAGGCAAACAAGCTTTAATAAAAAAATAGGAACAGATAATTTGCAATAATCAGTAATAGAAACAGACACTAGAAGAAGGGAAGAATTGATGTGAGTGCACCACAGCTTCAAAAACAGACAGAATTAATAAAACTGATTATAATTCTGAAATTATCACTCTCTGAGTTTATTTCAAGTGAGAGACATATTGAACACATTGTCTCTTCACCGTATTCAGTGGCATTTTACAGATTTTTGTCCCCAATGGCATTAAGGCTCAAGGAAATTAAGAAAGATGTAAAGATCATAAAGATTTTCTGCTAGAGTCTAGAATTCAAACTCAGAATTTGCTTTTCAGAAAGCCATTTTTCTCAAATCTGTTCTTAGAAAATCATTTTCTAAGACAGACAGGATAAAGTGAATGGCTAGGAGAGGATATCATGAACACTGTTCATCAGTAAGGTAGTAAAGTAAGACTCAAAATAAAATCAAGTTGGGCTATATGTTCAGAAACACTGAGGTAATAGTGCCTTCAACTGCTTAAGAAAAACAAAGAGAATGATGAATGATAAGAGGCTTGAGATTTCCAAGTCTGCAATTAACAGCATGTGAATGGATTCAAGAAGGATGTAACTATATTTGATATACGTATTAGAAAGCTGACACGTTAGGAGAATTTCTGGCACAGTCTTTGATAAGCTACTATTAAGAAGGGTGACATAGAGCAAAGGGGATGAATCAGAAACAATAAGCTACTATTAAGAAAGATCACGTGGAATAAAAGCGATGAATCAGAAATAATAAAGTACTTGTGGGGAAAGTAGAAAGTGAGATCTAAAATGAACAAAGATAGAGAAAGAAAAGCCATTCTGAAACTACACTTGTACTGATGCCATGTAACTGTGAAATGTCATTTAGGCACAGGTATATTGAGAAATAACTTTTATGCGTTTAATTTAAACATACATTTCCCATCTCTACAATAAAATGAAAGAATATACCTTTTTATGTTAATGAGAAAATAGTGATTATGCTTATAAATTGCCCACTTTTCTCCAACAATTTATACACTTCAAGGAGTCTTAAAGTACTCTCATCTAAAGTGTGCCTTAAATGATTACAGAAACAGTCCAAACTGTTCAACAAACATGTATTGATTAGACAGTGTGCACTGGTGCTGTAGGTGCATATTTCTATAACGGTTGTATGTTACTTTGAAAGGTTGGACATTATAAGAGACTGTAGACATACAAACCAATCACAGATGATATGACCTAGAGTTTTATAGTCTCATCTTAACCCTTATTTGCTTTCTACATGTCAACTGTAGGTGCAATGGGACTCATCATTACCAAATCAGAACACCCTCCCTTCCCCTTCATAGTGAGCAGTATCTTTGAATTATAAGACAAAATAAACTATTGTCACCTACAGTTCTTATCAGATATTCATTTATTGCCTTGTATAGACAATAGACAGAGGAAACCAAGTTATTATTTGCCTTATTTGGCCCTTATTAACAGGCTGATATTGGAGAATTAGAAAGTAGATGTCGGGTACTGGCGAAATTTAGGATGGCCTCTTTTAATGTATGTTAAAGGAAATCACTTTAGAGAAATTATTCATGCTTTAGCCACACACATGAAAAACTGCCAGGGTAGGATCTAACAGGACAATGTGTTGTGATTGCATAGTAAAAGAGGGTGCACAACTTGGAAAACGTGAGTGACCTTTGAGATTTCTAGTTCATTTAAATCTGGTGCTTCCAGAATACAGAAATTACTGCAATTAATTTCTCTCAAAATTTTAAATGTTTATTTTATATAAAGCTGTCTTAATGTAGTAGAAAAAAATGAATGCCCCAACTGTTGTCTGAGCTTAAAACATTCATGCAATTTTTGGTGTATTTTTAACATACAGGTCAAATTTAACCAAATAGTTTTCACTAAAGTCTATTAATTTCCGTACTTTAACTTCTAATATGAAATGTTCTGGTGGTGAGAGGATAGGGTAGGTTCATATCGAATATTTCTTTGATAAATGTTTGATTCTAGCCCTAGAGCAGTAATGGGATGAGCTTGAGTCTTTTTTATGTTTATTTTTTTTCTTTTGTAAGAAATTATAAAGTTTTGTTAAAGACATTGAAAGAAATAACTCTTTCTGAAATAAAAAGCTCTTTCTGAAAAACGTCTTGAAAAGTTTAATACTAGAATACTGAGATAAAATAAGGAAAAATAGGACATTCATAAAACACAGTTCCTTTGCTTTGTCAGACTTATAACTAGGCAACAGAAAAGGTTAGGTCTGATTGTAATTCTTAACATTCAGGAGATAGAGATGAGATAATCGAGAATATACAGCCAGTGTTGGATATGAAGTGAGACTGTGGGAAGCTGGACAGTGAGAAGTTATTCATGATTTTCTGATTCAATCAAAACTATCAGTGGCACAAAAAATGGAAACGATGATAGAGTGTTCTGTGTACAAAAGTTTGAAAACTAATTGCAATAAGCTATCTAAGATTGGACCATGTCTCATAAGTAAATAAGTACTAAGAAATATTAGTAATTTGATTGGAAAAAATCGATGGACAGTAATTTATAAAATTATCACATATCCATTCAAGTAAGTTTGTAATTTTTCTTTAGAATAAAAATAATACTAAAAAACGTCCATCCTAAACACATATATACTTGAGCATTTAGAATGTAAGATATGCTTCAAAACCTAGAAAAGCAAACAAAATGAACAATATGAAAATATAGAGAAACAAAGAAATTGAACAAATATTAGTCTATTGGTCACTGGTTTATGAAAATGAGGAACATAAAATTATTCATTTCACTTACTAGTTTTATTTATATGGCTTGCACATTATATATTTATACCTATTCCCTATGTTAAGAATAAACTAGTTTTCTTCTTAGCAATGTATTAAAACTAATTGTCAGGGAAGAATGATTATGTAAATGAATGTAAATTTAGACCTATGGTCTTACTACATCGCTCAAAATAGATGAACACCATATTTAACACAAGGTGGCCTCAAACCTGTGTTCTTCCTCCTTCAATATGCTAAAGCTGGGATTATAGACATGTGCCAGAAAGTTTGACCCTAAGGAAAAATTTATATTTGTAAGAAGTTGCTGAAATGTTGAGCCTAGGAACACCGAACATTTGTGTATTCTTCCAGACTTAATGGTGTCTGCTGAATTAAAAATATTCAAAATTTGTCCATGAAAAGGATGGATGAATGATTGAATGGATAAATTATGTTTGAGAAAATATCTACAACTAAGTAAATTATCAGTGAACTAATGGGTGGCAGATTCTTCTCCAGAACCAAATAAATATTTGAGGTTACAAAATTTTATAATACTCCAGAAGAAGTCACAGAATAATATAGGCAATATCCAAGAAAAGGTAAAAACCAACTTTTGCCATTCATAGTCACTTTGAAGAGACCCTAGCAGTTGGTTATGTGGTTAAGACAAAGTAAGAAGTCTATATTTTGGGTCATTTGATCCCAAGGGTAACAATTTATATATAATATATAAAATATATATATAATGTAGAATTTAAGAGAAAAAGAACATAGCTAAGTGTATTGGATAAATTTTATCCAACCTACAATTATTCAATTATTTGAGGAACTATTGACAATTGATGGGTATTGGAGCAAGAAAAGTTAACTTTCATCATAAATCTAGCTAATAGGCTACAAGTTTCTAGTAGTAGCACCCACATGCATATACATACAGACAACACTAAAATGAAACAGTATGTACTTAGAGAAAGTACATTAGATTGGGAAAGAAAAGCGGTAGGAAAATTTGGAGGAATTTTAGAGACAGAAAATGGGTAATGGGTATTAACCAAGCACATTCCATGCGTGTGTGAGAATTTTTTTATTGACTTTATTGAGCTATACATTTTTCTCTGCTCCCCTCCATTTTTTTCCCCTCACCTTTAACCCATGGTCCCCATACTCCCAATTTACTCAGGAGATCTTGTCTTTTTCTACTTCCCAGGAAGATTAGATCCATGTATGTCTCTCTTAGGGTCATCATTGTTGTTTAGGTTCTCTGGGATTGTGAATTGTTAGCTGATTTTCTTTGCTTTATGTCTAAAAGACACTTATGAGTAAGTACATATGATATTTGTCTTTCTGGGTATGGGTTACTTTACTCAATGTGATGTTTTCTAGATCCATCCAATTGCCTGCAAATTTCAAGATGTCATTATTTTTTCTGCTGCATAGTACTCCATTGTATAAATGTACCATATTTTCTTTATCCATTCTTCACTTGAGGGGCATTTAGGTTGTTTCCAGGTTCTGGCTATAACAAACAATGTTGCTACAAAGCATGTGTGGGTATTAAGTAAAGTATTTATTAAATGCATGATCTTCAGATATAAGTTCAAACAGTTGTCTCTGAGTTTCTTATCTTTCATTAATCTCTTCAAGTCTATGTGGTTGATATGTACAGAACATTTACTGAGATTTTTGGAGGGTAACTGATAAAGGATGATATAGTAATGTATCTTTTTATGATGTCAGTTTTGCTTTTTCTTCATGCATATCCCAAGAGCAACACAGATAAACAAGTATTTCTTCCAGTGAGATCAATCAAAGTGAGGTAAGCATGTTCTAAGATGATTTTTCTGGTTTCCTTTTTGTAATTTTAATTTTTTATTCATTTACATACCAGCCATAGTTTCTCCTCTACTTTCTTTACTCCAACTCATACCCCATCTACTCCTGAGACAGGGTAAGGCATTCATCTCTTGGTGTTCCAACAAAGCTTGGCACATTAAGTTGAGACAGGCCTAAGCCCTTAGCTCCTGTACCAAGAGTGAGAAAGGCATCTCTCCATAGGAAATCAGCTGCAAAAAGCCAGTTCATACATCACGAATAGATTATGGCCCCACTGCCAGTGTCCAGAAAAGCTAAAATAAAAAAAAAATATTGTGATGATTTTGTGTATCTTTTCACTTAAAGTTCCTCTACAGTACAAATTAATTGCTTAGTTATATCTTTCCACATTGTATTTGAGGGCAACAATAATATAAAAATCATGAAAATGCAAAATGATTGTTATTTTTGAATGATCAATTAAATGACTATTTGTAGTTAATTACAAAATGCTTCAATTTGAAAAATAACAATTCCTACAAATGTGTATTTTTCTAGAGCTAAATTTTTTGTGATGACTAAAAAGAAAGAAAACTGGAGACTGCAGAACCTATTATCTTAAAATAGAGGATCTAGAATATTTGGCCTTGCCTCATTCACCTCAAATGCTGTGATTTAAAATATTCAAAGAAACTCAGGTGTCCTAAGATGTTATGAAATAAGGGCTTAAAGTTATGAGGAATAAGAGAAATGAAGAAATGTACTCAGTAGAAAATCTTCAATTTGCCCAGATATAGAATTCTCGATCTTCTTACATTTTTTTCTGATGTTTGTGGATTGAATGAATTGAAAAGTTTAGAAAGTATGTGAGCTAGAAGGTTCTATTTCATGTCAAACAGAATGTTTCTTTTACTTGTATTGGTATTTTAGATAGTAGTGTGTTACAGGATATGTAAGAAAACTCTTGGCACAAAAATTCTGAAGTTTTATGGAACTTCATTTTTTTTTCTTAGTGTTTCACCAATAATCAGAGAACAGTGTTTCTGAAAGTTACATGCCAGCAATATCCTTTCCTCCATAGGGAACCATTTCCTCAGCTAATATTATTATTTGCTGAACTCCTATCAGAGTTGTTCATCAAGAACTACTTGCATGTCTAAAGCATTTTGTAGCCTCCTTCTCATTCTTTCCACTCTGTGTCCATTATCTACTCGTCATTGAATTTTCTATATTTCTAAGCGTTGATTTTTAGCAATAGCCCTACAAGTTGGCAAACAATTACTGTATTTTGTTTCTTGTTGCATGAGTACTAATTGGTCTTACTAATAAAAACCCAGAGCCAGATGTTGTAGTAAATATTAAGAGATCAGAGAGACAAAGGAACAAGCCACAACCAACTCTTTCCTTGTTAGCTCCTCAGCCACAAAAGGACTGAACCCTAACTTCTCTTTCTTTTGCTTTCTCTGCCTCAGCTGTATCTCTTCCTGTCTGGTTGAATAGAACTCCAGAGCTCTATGGTTAATTAGTAGCTAGCTCTGCCCTCTGATCTTCAGGCAAGCTTTATTTGTTGGAGTGCAAACAAGATAGCACCACATTATCTTGTTATTACTATAACAAAATTCATAAGAATAGATAACCTTAGGCAAAAAATATGTTTAGAAATAAGTATTTCTCCAAGTAATTAAAGTGAAGAAAGCATATTTCTTCTGGTTTCCTGTTCTTAAATTATTGTATACCTTTTGTACTTAATGATCTCTCAGTAAAATATGATTATAAACAAATATTTCTTTGGCATCAGATATGAGGTAACAAATTTGGAGTTTGTCCTGCTGGTTTTTGGTGTTGCTTTGGTCCCATATTTCATCACTATCCTCCTCTTTGGAATGGTAATGTAAATCCCATGCTATTGTATGTTGGAAATATATAATCTGTTTTCTATTGTAATTTTACAAAGGGTTATATTTAAGGGATAGCACAAGTCTCAGAAGAGACTTTAAACTTTGGAACATTAAACAATACTGATACTGTAATAGACTATAGGAACATTTGAAGTTGGACTAAACATATTTTACACTATGAAATGGCTACAAATATAATGCACCAAAGTAGTGAGTGGTATGAGGACTGGATGAAAATGACTCATATAGGCCCACAGGTAGTTGCACTATTAGGAGATGAAGCCTATTGGAAGTGGTGTGAACTTGTTGGAGTAAGTGTGTCACTGGGGATGGATTTTGGAATTTCAGATGTTCAAATTAGGTCTGTTATCATTCTTTCTTGCTGCTACCTGTCTATGCAGATATGGAACTCTCAGATCCTTCTTTAGCACCATGGCTGCCTGTTCTCCACGTTTCCTGCCATGATGATAATGGAATAAATCTTGGAACCTGAAAGCCAGCCCCAGTGAAGTGTTCTCCTTTATAAAAGTTGCTATAGTCATGGTATCTCTTTGAAGATATAAATATCCTAAGATTGAGATCAAAATTACTTATGGAACAGTATAATAATTACTATCATGAAACAGTATAATAATTCTAGTTTGTTGAGTTGAAAACCCTGCTTTGCAATTTCTCACACTGAGAACAGCGGAAGAATTTGGACTCACAGACAGAATCCAGTGTAAATACACTAAACCATGAGCTAATTTGAGGGCTGGAGATCTTTAGCTCAAGGTTTATCTGAACAGGAAAAATAAAACTAGATATAAATACCCTCATGTAAATCTTACAATTACCAAACTTCAACCCAAAAAATTTGTCATTTTGGGAAGTATTTCAAAAATAGTAATATTTGCAAGAGATGAGTGAATTCACCATCTTATACTTTCAGCAACAAATGGCATAATGGCCCAACTTTTTTTTTTTAAACTTCACTTCTTATAGAATCAACCCAGAGACAGGTGGCAGGGCAAAACTTCAAGAGAGTTTCTTAATGAGTTTATATGAAGTGGGGAAACCTATCTCAAATGTGTGTGATATATAGACAGGTAAAAGAGGGCAAAAAAGAAAAGGGTTTCCTTTGACTGCTCTCCTCTAATTGTCTTCTTGTTACACTTGCATGTTCGCCAGCTCTATTCACATCTTCCTGTGAGTTTATGTGCCCTATTGCTATTGATGTTGCTGTTGTTCTCCAGCCTTTCAATGTGGACTGAAGACCAGTCATGCTCCAGGAATCCTACATGCCTTCAGCACCAGACTAAGACTACTTAGATACCAGCCTCATAGATTGAACAACTATCAGATTATCATTCTTTCCAGGATGAATACAGCTATTTCTCAGCTACCAAAATCATAGTTTGGAAACTAATGTAATACATGCACTTCTATTGTTTTGTTTTATTTGTTTGTTACTCAAAATAGGGTTTCTTTGGGTAGTCTTGGCTGTACTAGACCTAGTTCTATAAACTTGACTGTCCTCAAAGTCACAGATGTCTGACTGTCTCTGCCTCCCTAGAGCTGTGGTTAAAGAAATCTATCACCAGAGTGTGGATGGAGATATATATATATATATATATAGTGTGTGTGTGTGTGTGTGTGTGTGTGTGTGTGTGTAATCTATGGGTTCTGCCCCTTGAGAGAATCATGACTAATCTAAACAAATAATATCTGAAATTAAGTTAAAGCATGTATTT
>NW_004949096.1:12478358-12480110 GCF_000317375.1 Microtus ochrogaster | reverse complement strand
CCATGCCTTTTCAGTCCCAGTCCAGCTATCTTTTCTTGTATCTGACCACAAAACACTGCTTTCATCTTTTCTATTTCTTTTTCTTTACCATGTAGGTAAAGAAAAAGATGAAGAGAAAAAGAATATAATTACATTAATTATATTAACTACACGGGAGAATGAGAAGAAAGTATTGAAGTTCATAATTTCATCTAAGTATGATACCAAGAATTCATAATTTTGCAATTAAAGTAAAAAAGGGAATCTACATTCAATGTATGTGTAATGCTTTGTCAAGATTATCGTGTGAAATGAATATATTAAGACAAGTACAAAGCACATGTTAAGAGGTAGTTTGTAAAATAAGTGTATAATGAGTATTCATCTCTAATCCAAGTTTTTTATCTTCACAATTTTTAAAAGAACTAAATACATCTGATGCAATTATATTAGTATAAAATCATACATGAGAAAGTCAGACAATTTAAAGAATACTGAAATCCATACCCCATGTATGAAATAATAGTGTTGTCTTGTATTTTCCCTAAATAAATTAGATTTCTTGATATTATAAAACCAATTTGATTCAGCAAACTTTACAAATACATAAATATTTACAAAAGATTGTAAGAATAGTAGTACTGAAAGATAGTTTTCCAATTTTATCTCTCTTACAATATACACAAATATATAATCATATTTTGTAGACTACTCCATTATTCAGAAATATATATTAAATGCATTTTCATGTCAATTAATGAACATACATAGCTTTCAAAATCAATTATTGTATTATATGTCAGTACACATAAATATTATAAAATAAATAATGCCCATTCCCTATTATATTTTTAAATTGTTTCCATGATTTAAATATAGTAAACAAATTTATTGTATGCCTGACAATGAATATAGAGCTGTGATTAACTGGTACAAAGATAATACATTAGAGTATTAGCTAATAATTAAAACTGCAGCAAAAGTAAGTTCCAACCTTTGCCAGCAAGAGTTCTTCCCAGGACAATACTCTTGAATCCTTCTGTGTGAAAACAGCTATCTTTCTTCCAGTCTGGAAGACTGGTTGTCATGACTCAGTCTTTGTAGTTCTGAATTGTGAGAGAGAAATCAATGCTGCACCAGTGATCCAGGGGTCAGAAAGTCACTGCCACCAAAACATGTCAAATAACTAATAGAATTCTTTAGCTGCTCTGTCCAGAGTCAGGAAAATGTTGGTGCCTTCTCATCTATTGGTCCCAGAAAAATTATCACCATCTGGACTGTAGATATCAGGAAACTGTTGACACAGCAGATGTGGTTGAAGAGTCTTATGTTCTTATAACACAGGGCCTGAGAAAGTAAATATCATGAGAATTTCCTCTACTCTGAAGAGTGCTTGTACGTTCTTCTCCTTTGAATTGCAGATCTTGCCCAAAATCATGACAGGAGCTGATGGAGAATCTCTGTATCATACTTCTCCAAATGGCATAGAAAGTACTTAGGAGAGAGGGAATAGACGTCGTATTCTAAACCTTAGTATTTTTGATTTTGCTGTTGTTTTTATTATTCAGATTGCTTTTCATTGCTGTGATAAAATACAGTGACCAAAAGAAACTTAGATAGAATAGAATTTACTCCATTTTACAGCTTATGTCTTTCATAAGAAAAGTCAGGGCATAAATTCCAGGCAGAAATGTGGAGGCACAGTTGGATGCAGAGAGCAAGTAGACATACTACTTACTGGCTTGCTAAGTTTGTTTTCTTTCTTTTTTTTTT